>NC_066634.1:13690077-13754575 GCF_025201925.1 Gopherus flavomarginatus | reverse complement strand
ACTTAATACCAATAATTTCAGCTTGAAGAGGGACTGGGGGTGACTGGCTCACTACAAAAGCAATTTTCCCTCTCTTGGTATTGACACCTCCCTGTCAATTACTTGGAGAGAGCCATATCCACCCTGACTGAATTATCCTTCAACACTGGTTCTCCCCTTGTATGGTAACTACCTTTATATCATGTTCCAATATATATTTATGCCTCTATCTGCAATTTTCACTCCATGCATCTGAAGAAGAGGGCTTTTTACCCACGAATGCTTGTGTCCAAATAAATCTGTTAGTTCTTAAGGTGTCACCGGACTCCTCGTTGTTTTTGTGAAATAAAAGCAAAATGCACTCTAAGCTGATCTTAACCCTTTCAATGCCATTACAAACTTAGATGCTTCTCACCACAGGCCGGCTGGTGGCTTTTCAGCCAGGCTCTCCCCTTTCGTCAGCGCTTCAGTTGCCTGGTGTGGGGGTGTCTGTAGATGTAGGTGGACGAGAGAGACAAAGCATGGCAAATGTCTCTACTTTTATCATGTCCTTTCTTCCCTCTTGGCTTTGCTCCCCCTTCAGAGTCAGGTGAGCATCACTGCGTCTCTCCAAGCAAGTCTGAGCAATTCCCCTGGGGTGTCCTCTTGCAGGGAAGTGATTGCACTGTAGCTCCCTTGCTGAACAATGGCTGTTGATGGGTTGTTTGACACCCTGTCCGGGTGTTGGTTACTTTCCTTGCTGTTGTCACTGGGGAGCTAATATTTGGCTGACTCCCCCACCTTACAGCATAGTGATAACCACATTGCACAATTCTCATAACTTCATATGCATTAATGGTAAACTTCTATGGGTAGAGAAATGACTTTCAGCAGATCATATCCTTTCCCCTGATACCTTACAAGGCATGCTCTGTATATAAGATCACGATTATATGAAAATGAGGAATATGGGGGTTACAGCACACTCCCCCAAAGGTACAGAATGTCACACTGAGATTCTATTTTCATTTGTTATGTAACAGCATAAAAGAGATCCAGTGACTGACCAATGGCATTTTCAAGTGCTAAAATAGCAAGCGCTGTTGGTCTCTCATTGGCCATCAGCGACTGAAGATACGGTTTAATGAGCCAGAGCTTCAAGGTGAGAGTGGCTCTGTCCACTGCCTTCCGTTGCGCTGCTGGGCACCAAGTACCTGGCGGTCAATATGTGAAGCTGGGAGAAGAGAGTGGGGTGGCAAGCGGTGGTAGAACTTTTGCCACCAGGATCTAGCTGTCTAACTTCCTCTTTGTACTGCTGGGCCCCCGTTGCCTTCAGGTAACACAGGAGCTAAGGCAGGAATAGGGTGAGGAAGCAAGTAAAGCCGAGCAAGGAAGGCAAAAGTTAATCTTATCTTCATGGGCAGCTTGCAATGATGTCCTTTTTCTGTGCCACAGCTGACAACAACATCCCAGACAGAAAAGTAACAGGCCAAAAAGAAACCTAGCAGCTGCTGAAACAGTTCAGTTGGGAGCGTGCTAGACTAACAGGCTCTTCTATCCTCCTTTTTGCAGGGGCGGGATGTTTTCTGAGAGTGCAGCAGTTCCTTTAACTGCCACGAGTCCCTCATTTCAGGCTATGCAGCGGGAAAAGACAGCATGGGCTTCTGCACCGAGTTGGCCCACCTGACCTTTCATTCTTCTCTTGCTCTTTGTCAGCAAGGAGAAGAAAAAGAAGCTTTCCTTCAAGCTGAAGTCACACGGGAGAGGTAAGGACGACTTCCTGAGTGCTGGCTCCAGTCCTCTGCTCCGCCAGCTGACCTATCGAGGGGCTACCACCACATTCTCTAGATTTGTCCATCGGTCTGTGCCAGAGTGAGCAACAACCCAATAGTTGGAGTTTCTGTAGTGTAGTGGTTATCACATTTGCCTAATACGCAAAAGGTCCCTGGTTCGAAACATGGTGGCTTCCTTTTCCCAGATCCCCTTGTTGTTCAGAAAGGGCACTCCTCCTATTGGCCTATCCCTGGGATAACTCCAACTCCGCCTTGACAGGGGATGCTGACAGCAGTGGAGAAAGCACCTTTGTGTCAGGCTGGAGAACCTAGAGTAGTTAGGCCAGTCATCATTTGGAGGCTTGTGGCTTGGCCACCTCTGCTGTTGGAGGTTGGCCTATAGAGGCTCTCACTTCCTGCTGGGCTCCTTTGCGTGACCGGCCAAAGGAGGAAGTGAGGCAGGAATGGGGCAATAGAGGAAAGTTGAGCTGAAGAAGGCAGGGAAGAAGCTGTGCGGCTAAGTGGGGTTAGTAGAGCACCACCCTTCATTCTGCAAAGCCTGGGGAGGTGTGGTTGGCTGCTGGGAGGTAGAATCCTGTGCCTGCATCTTGGCTTCCCAGGAGTGGCTACTTGCAGCCCAGGAGAAGAAGGGAGGTTCTGGGTGAAAGGAAAACAAGCAAAGCTGAGTCCAAGTGGAGAATGGCGGCTCCTTTATGGCCAACCTGGGGGCATGACTGATGGTTTTAGAGGTGGAGGCTGGGCTGGCTGTGAGCAACTGGGATCCAGGAAACCCCCACCTGCCCTTCTGAGGGCTGAACCCATGGAGGTGCGGTTGGCTGCTGGGAGACAGACCCCTGTGGCTGCCTGTTGGCATCCCAGGGATGGCTACTTGCAGCCCAGGAGAAGCGGGGTTCTGGGGAGAAGGAAAAGCAGCAATGGTGAGGCTGAGTGGGCTCCTTTCTGGCCGAGATGGTGGACTGTGGTGAGTCTGGGAGTTGCCTGTAAGCCATAAGTGGACGTAGTGCAGTGAAAACTGCTGCTCCATTCTGGCCGACCTGGGGGCGCCATGGATGACTTGGGATTGGGGGCAGGGCGCTGGCTGTGAGCAAATGGGATCCAGGAAGCCCCAGCCTGCCCCTCCAGGGGCCGAGTCTTCTTCTCTCCTGCCATGGGGAGCCCGACCTTAAGCCTGCCCAGCATGTGCAGCAGCTCGAGCATTAAGCCTTCCTGTGTGCATAACTGAACTATGCCCTAGTGTAATAAGGTGTAAAGTTTAGATTGTGAATTTATCTTTAATTTCCATGGTAATTTACTTTGATCTTTTATTCCTACCACTTATAATCCTTAAAACTCCATCTTTCTGTAGTTAATAAATCTGTTTTATGCTCTACTTAAACTGGTGTATTTTGCTTGAAGTTCTTGGGAAATCTCAGCTCCATTACAAGGCTGGTTCATGTACTATTCACAGTGAGGGAGGGGTGGACCCTGTGTAATAAACTCACACTGATCAGGCTTCTGATTAAGGCAAGATGGTATGATCCAGGGGTGCAAGGCTGCAGAGCTGTAGAGGGGGCGACTTTCCATCATTAGTGTTAGGAGTGGCTGCAGAAGCATTCATGTAATTCAGTTGGCTGTGTCCCTACCTACGGATGTCTGTGTAAGTGCAATATCTGCCAGAGATTCACAGCTTGTCTCAGCATCACATGTGTGAGAGGGAGTCCAGGTGGTGGGACAAAGGGCTCAGGGGTCCCACTGTTGAGGTTGCATCCCATAGATCCCATCACAGACTTTCAACAACCACAGCGGGTGCTCACTGAGACAGAGAGAGAGATGCCAAAATAGTGATCTCCAGTGCCAGCAGACATCAAACTATCAGAAATTCTGTGCACAGAGAAGACCCTGCTAGTGGAAAATGCCTTTGAAAAAGGCCCTTCTGTCCCCAGCAGTGGTCGTACAGTGCTCAGTGCTCTGCACTGTGGCCTCAAGAGTCATGGATGCAAGTTGAGTTACGATGACCTTTTCCTTGTCTCCACGTTTCTTAGGTGCCTCTTCCAAAACTTGTCAGAAAAAATGACCGGGTTCTTTTGGAAGCATTTGCATTGCAAGGCAGAGGCAGTCTTCTCTGCTTCTTCAAAAGATTGACCAAAAAGTGTGAGGAGTGGTCACATTTGGCAAGGCACCACTGGGTGCTGCATCTCTAAACTCCACTTTACCTGGCAAGTGCCTCTGGGACTTTTCTCCCAGCTGCTCCATTTTTCATCAGTGACAATCAAAAGGAAGATGACATGACATCTGTGTGTGGACATCCCCAGCGAATCACAAGGACGTGTGGTGCAGGCTTTTGTGTTGCAGCAATTGCAGTCAAAGCAACCACCATGCCAATGCCAGTCACAGCAGCCTTTTCATCAAGTCCAGGCTTGTGATTTCATTCTTTCCAATGTTTCTCTCCAAAGAAGCCTTTTCCTTAGCAAGCAATGACTTGGATACTAAGGGAGGTCTCTTCTGTTTCCTAGAAAGACACAGGAAAATGTGAGCAGAGGAGACAAATCCCTTAGAACAAGGTACTACTGGGAGTTGAACCCAGGATCTCTTGTTTACTAGACAGGTGCTTTAGCCACCAAAGCCACGGTGCCTGCCTTGCAAAAATACTTGCAACTGTTCCCTTTGATGGTCCACGACAACACCTGCAAATTCCAAACTACAGACATTCCCCATTTCCCTCAAGACTTGCACGGAAGAACTGGCAGGCCAAGCCAGGATCTTCTGGTTACTAGGAAGACACTTCAGCCAGCTCTTCCCAAAGATCACTATCTAAAGACCTTTAAACAGCCTCTGTAGATGTTCACTGACAAAGAGATGCCAAAATAGAGTTCTCCACTGCCTGCAGCCATCACACTACCAGGAGTTCTGCGCACAGAGAGGCTCCTGCTGGTGGAAAAGGCTTTGGTAGAGACTCTTCCGACACCAGCCTGTGCTCATATACTGTTTAGCACTTTGTGTTGTGACTTCAGCATCCACAGATGCCAGTTGAGTTGAGGGACATTTTTCCTGTCTCCACATTTGTCTAATGGCTCCTTTCAACACTTGCCACCAAAAAGACTTGTTTCTTTTGCAAGCAATGTGCAGCTAGGCAAAGGCAGTCTTCTCCATTTCCTCAGAAGATCACCAAGCTGTGGGGAGAGAAGACACATTCAGCCAAGCTGGATGCTGAATCTCCTCTTTGTTCAGCAGGTGTCTGTGAAGGACATAAATCTCCACCATGTAGAGGGCAAGAATAGGAGTTTATTACACACAGAACTGGCAGAGTGTCACCTTGCTTATTAGGCTCAGAGACACTGTTAATTGATTACAATAGAATATATAGATTTTCCATGGGTGGGGGAAAGAGACGGGGTAGGGAGTTCCAAACTCTGGGATAGGTTTTGCAGCAAGACATGATAAGCACAGTAGCCAAAGGTTAACAGGTTACATAATGTCTCCACCCATGGTCTCAAGTTAGCAAGTTAACATTTCATGAATACTTTGATAAAATGTTATTAGTATAAAATATTTATGCTGAATTCTGATTTGAGGTCCATAGGAAAGGAGCAACTCCTTTGATTGACCTCCAGGTACATTCCTAGGGTTTAAAGCAAAGAAACAGCGAAAATATATAGCAATAAAGATTGTTTTCTGTGTGTCTTAAGGCAAGGCATTGGTCCCTGGGAAGGGAGGTGGAAGGATGCCATATCTTATATTGACATCTGCCAACTTTTCATAAACTCAAGGTTGGATCTCTGGGAAGAACGTCTCCCTACAGAAGAGACTTACACAATAGGAACAGGGATTCTTTGTTCAATCTGCAACTCTGAATAAGATACAATTCTTTAGTTCTTAGCTCCAACACCTGGCAATTTGCTGACCAAGCCTATCTTAGCAAGCAAGGCTTTCTGTTTACCCAGCTTTCTTTTAGCTGGTCACTATTTGCTAGGCTTCTGGTCCCTTGATTATACTCTGGACTTTGGGTCTGGAAAAGAGCTGGCACAATCCATAGACCAGGTTGTTATATAATATGCACATGAATTTTAACCCTTCACATACAGTAATGGCAAAGTTCTTGGTTCAGGCTTGTAGCAGTGATGGAATAAACTGCAGGTTCAAATCAAGTCTCTGGAGTCCATCCACAGCTGGGATGGGTCATTCAGTCCCTTGTACAGAGCTTCAGTTTGTAGCAAAGTCCCTTCAGAGGTATGAAGCAGGACTGAAGACAAGATGGAGACGAGGCATCAGCCTTTCACAGTCTCTTGCCATGTGGTCTTTGTTTTCTTTGTCCCAAGGACACTCTATCCAGCACGTGGCATAGAAAAACCTTTGAGTTTTGTCCATAGGCAGGTCCCTGCATACCTTGCTGAGCCACAAGGCATATCTACCTTCTCTCAATGGGTTGATTGTAGAGCTGATGGTCCTTAATGGGCCATCAAGCAGGCTAGGCAGAACTGACACCAACTTGTCTGGCTGGGGCGTTCCTCGGAAGCATAGCACAAGTTTGAATACAGACAGCATAGAGCCAATATTCATAAAGTCAACTACAAAAATGATACACATCTAGAGATAGCATAATTATAATCAGCCAATCAGAACCTCTCCATAGACCCCTTTCACAACAACCTTTCTATCATATTGGCTGCAAATATAGAACAGTGGTCACAATGGTGATCTATAAAGTTACAGATTATGTCAATAACATCACAGGAGGTGACACGGCATCAGTGAGACTGATATTGGAATACTGTCTCCAGTTTTGGTGTCCTCATTTGAAAAAGATACTGTGAAATTGGAACTGGGGCAGCAAAAAGCCACCAAAATGTTCTGAGGGCTGGAGAAAAATGCCTTCTAGTGAGCTATTGAAAGAGCTCCATCTGTTTAGCTTATCAAAAGAAGATTGAAAGGTGACTTCACTGAAGTGTTGAAGTGCCTTAATGGAGAGAAAAGATTGGGTATTAAAGGGCTCTTGAACGAAGCAGAGAAAGACATAACAAGACCCAATGATTGGAAGGTGAAAAGAGACAAATTCATATTACAACTAAGCCCCAAATAGTCAACAGCGAGGATGATTCACCACAGGAACAAGCTACCAAGGAAAGTGGTGGAATCTCCATCCCCTGAAGTCATTCAATGAAAACTAGATGCCTTTCCCCCAGAAGTAGCTATTGTGTCATGCAGGAGGCCTGTGATATGCAGGGGGTCAGATTAGATGCTGTAATGGTCTCTTCTGGCCAGAAAGTAGACTACTTTTACAGATACTAGTTTTCGGAAAAACTGAGTGTAGCATTGGGAGCAGCATCTGAAGTTTTACTGTCTAGCCAGCTTACTGCCTAGAACGAACGCTCCTTGAGTGGGGTGACTAAGGGAGTAGCTCAAATCTCCAAAGGGCCTGGCCAGGGAAATTGATGCTAGCCTTGGTACATGGACGCACACCGCCGAATTAATGTGCTTAATATGGGCCTGTGTCCTCGACTTTATACAATTTCCAGAGCGTTGCACTGTGGGTAACTGTCCCATAGTTCCCGCAGTCTCCCCTGCCCATTGGAATTCTGGGTTGAGATCTCAATGCCTGATGGGGCAAAAATAGTGTCATGAGTGAGTCTGGGTAAATGTCATCACTCAATCCTCCCTCCGTGAAAACAACAGCAGACAATCATTTTGCGCCCTTTTCCCTGGATTGCCCGGGCAGACGCCATAGCACAGCAACCATGGAGCCCGTTCAGCCTTTTTTCACTGTCACCGTATGTCTTCTTTATAGTGCTGACAGACGTGGTACTGCAGTGCTACACAGCAGCATCCCCTTGCTTTTTGCAAGTTAGCAAAGATGGTTACCAGCCCTACTGTACCGTCTGCTGCTTTGCAATTTAACAATGACAGTTACCAGTTATACTGCACCATCTGCTGCTGTCATGGGTGCTCCTGGCTGGCCTCGATGGGGTCGGCCACGGGCTTATGGACAAAAATAGGAATGACTCCCCAGGTCATTCTCTTCTTTAAGTTTTGTCTAATGGAGAGTCAGTTCTGCCTAGACTGTCAGGCAAGCCTACTAAAGAACCAGAGGGGCAAACGGGCGCTCCGGGTCAGAGCCCTAGAGATCCCGCAGAAATGATGCGCTGCATGCCATTCTAGTGGGTGCCCCTGCAACAACCCTACCCATTGCTTCCGTCCTCCCCTACCCCTCCTGGGCTACCACGGCAGTTATCCTCCCATTTGTGTGATGAAGTAATAAAGAATGCAGGAATTTGAAACAACATTGACTTTATTGCTTCTGCAAGCAGGGATCAAAGGGGGGAGGGGAGCGCAGCCTCCAGCTGCTATGAATGAACCTGGGAGTCATTCCCATCTTTGTTCAGGCACCCCCGGCCGACCTCACCGAGGCCAGTCAGGAGCACTCACGGGACGACGATGATGGATACCTGTCCTACTGTACCGTCTGCCGTCCGCAAGGGAAGGGAAGGGGATGCTGCTGTGTAGTGCTCCAGCACCACATCTGCCAGCAGCATCCAGTAGACATACAGTGACATTGAAAAAAGGTGAGAGAGGATTTTTTTCCCTTTGCTTTCATGGGGGCAGGAGGCGGGGGAACGACATATACTCTGAACAACCCGCCACAATGTTTTTGACCCTTCAGGCTTTGGGAACTCAGCCAAGAATTCAAATGGTTTTTGGAGAGTGCGGGAACTGTGGGATAGCTACAATCCTCAGTCGCCCCTCCCTCCATGAGCGTCCATTTCATTCTTTGACTTTCTGGTACGCTTGTCTCAGTTCCTTAAGTTTCAGCACTGCGTTGAGTCCCTATTGTGGCCTCTGTCCATCATAGCCTTGGAGATATTTTCAAATGTTTTGGTATTTCGTCTTTTGGAACGGAGTTCTGATAAAACAGATTCATCTCCCCATACAGAGATCAGCATCAGTATCTCCCGAACAGTCCATGCTGGAGCTCTTTTTTGATTCTGGGACTGCATAGTCACATGTGCTGATCAGCGCTCCACGCTGGGCAAACAGGAAATGAAATTCAAAAGTTCACGGGGCTTTTCTTGTCTACCTGGCCAGTGCATCCGAGTTCAGATTGCTGTCCAGAGCAGTCACAATGGTGCACTGTGGGATAGCGCCCAGAGACCAATACCGTCAAATTGCAGCCACACTAACCCTAATCTGACATGGCAATACTGATTTCAGCACTACTCGTCATCAAGGAGGAGTACAGATACTGGTATTAAGAGCCCTTTATATCAATATAAAGGGCTTCTTTGTGTGGACGGATGCAGGGTTAATGTGATTTAATGCTGCTAAATTGGACATAAACTCGTAGTGTTGACCAGGCCAGAGAGAGCAGCAGGTTTCCCCTATTGTTTCCTGCTTTCGTTTCCTTGACTAGTTTCTCCTCTGCACCAACTTGCTGTATTTGTTTGTGAGTCTGACTAGCTCAGTTGGTAAAATATCAGACTTTTAATCTGAGGGTTCAAGTCCCTGGTCAGGTAATAAACTACTCATTATATCTTAAAAATCTGTCTTTCTGGAGTCTTCTTTCATGTTTTTTCTCTTCAGGATTTTGCCTTTTCTAAGAAGGGCCTTTGTGTGTCGGGGATTGAAGGGGCAATTTCCTGACAGCCCCTCTGTCCTTGCAGGCTGGAGGAATAAAGGCCTCTGGGCATATAGCATGTTCCTCCCTGCACGCACACACACAAAATATCCCTATGGAATTAGAATCACCTGCTGCCTTCCCCTTTTCTGCTGGTTCCCCAAATGAGGATACTCTTCAGCCTAAACCCATGTCCCCTCTTTGCCCAGTGCCCCTCAGTCCCAACCCTCAGTCCCTCCTATGCTCACTGCTCCTCACTCCCAACTAGAGCCTGCTCCTCTTCACCCTTCTCCTCTGTCCCAACCCACAACCCGCTCCGATTCCCAGTGCCCCTCAATCTCAACCCACAGCTCCTTCCTTCCCCCCAGCAGCAGGTGCTTCAGACCCCCTCAGGAAGATTTTCTTGCAAGGTTTCGTGTATGAGGCTTCATGTGGATTTTACAGTATGTTGGGAATATGTTGGGTTGCTTGCCAAAATGATCACTTTTGGCTGGCGTTGGATTCCCAGTCTCCTTGTTATTGTTACAGGAGAAATAAAGGGTTGTTGTCCTTGTTGTGTGAATCGAGTGCAGCAGAACTGTGCTTGGCAGATCCAGATGGAGGGACTCATCCTCAATTCAATAGCACTTGCTAGGCAAGGGATATTGGTTCCAAAGCCAAGTGGGCTGGGGCCTGAGTCCTCGTGCTAAAATTTATGTGTTAGACCAACTTTAGGACAGGGTGGCTGTGGAGGGGTGAGTGAGTCCCTAGACAACATAGTGAGTACAGGTGCCTTCTTATTTTCCCCCTTTTCCACCCAGGATGGCAGATGAACTCTACAGAGGCACCTCTGGGCTTGCACTGACTAAGGACAACAGCTGTGAGTGGGGTGCAGAGAGGAGATGGCTCATGTTAAATGACTTTTGGTTGCTGGACTTACGAACCTTAGGGAGAAGGACACTGCCCAGCTTATTTGTGGGTGGGTCTTTTCCTCATAGTTTAGGTTTATGTGTTGGGGCTGCTGACATGACTTCTGCTAACCCTGGGCTTGCATTGCAATGTAGACGTACCCTGAGAGTGCAGCTATACTGAGATAAAATCCCTGTGGCCTGGTTCGCCTGGATGATCTGATTTGGGCTCCTGGGGCTCAGGTTGTAAGGCTAAAAACTGCAGTGTAGACATTTGGGCTCAGACTGGAGCCCAGGCTCGGAGACCCTCACCCCTTGAGGAGTCTCAGAGGCTGGGCTCAAGCCCAAGTGTCTACACTGTGATTTTAATACCCTGTCGCATAAGCCCCACAAGCCTGAATCAGCTGACCCAGGGTTTGAGAATAGTGACTTGGGTGTGCTAATGGCAGTGTAGACATAATGCTAGGCTATGTCCACACTGCAATGAAACATCCAGGGCTGCCCCATGCCAGCTCCGGCTCCTGGGGTTTGGGCCATGGGGTGGTAATTTTGCAGTGTAGACATCTCAGCTCAGGCTCAATACCGGGGTCTGGGACCCCACAAGGTTGGGATGGAGTTTAGCAAGCAAAAAAGGTAAAATGGCAGTGGAGTATTACCGTGGACTCAGTGGCATTTCTCCATTGGTCTGTCTGCTTTGGGGCAGGGACAATAACACATCCTGCTGCTTTTGTTGTTTCAAAGGGTGGTTTAGGATTTTCATTCTCAGACACTGGGCACAAAGCAGGACTCAACCCTCAATGCAAATTAAATGAGCTGCCCACAGATTCTGGCAGCCACAATGAGCATTTGGTGCGAGAGCTCAGACCTGCCCCTGTCTCAGAGGGAGGGGATCAGCTGCGAGGGGACTGGACCACTGTCCTATCAGCTCTTATTTCCCAAACTTTCAATAACTCTATTATCAGTGGCTCTGAGCATAATTTAAACCATAAGAAAAACCACACTGGGCTAGGCCGAAGGCCCATCTAGCTCTGAATCTTGTCTTCTGACAGTAGCCAATACCATGTACCCCAAAAGCCACTCCCTTAGGGACCTGAACCCAGGATCTCCTGCTTACAAGGCAAGTGCTTTAGCCAGCTAAGCCATGGTGCTTGCACCTGGTTAATACACAGTCTCTGACCACACCTGACTCCCTGCCATCTCCACCAGGACCTGACAAGCTTTGCTTGTGTTTGGTATTCTGCAAAGCGGAGGAGCAGATGAGATTTTCCTTCAAGGTGTGTGTGTGTGTGTGTGTGTGTGTGTGTGTGTGTGTGTGTGTGTGTGTGTGTGTGTGTGTGTGTGTGTGTGTGTGTGTGTGTGTGTAAATCTTTGGCCAGGTCTGCACTACAAAATTATTTCAGCAGAATTATATTGCTCAGGTCTGTGAAAAACTCACAACTCCCCTTCGGTCGGCAGTTCGTGGCTGGTGTACACAGTGCAATGCCACATCTGGTGACAAAACTGCCCTGCTTTGGTGACAAAATAAAACCACTTCGATGAGAGGCCTAGAGCTTTTTGCAGCAAACTTAAAGGGACAGAGTGCCAGTGTAGATGCTGCCGTTCATTATATAAACATAACTGGCCTCCTCCAGTATCCCATAATGCCTCCCGTGAACTCGCCTGCCCTGCATTCTGCTACAGAGCCATGGGACCCTCCCCTTTCATAGCTCCAGGAAGTTCTGACAGCTAAGCCTGCTGCTCTGCTCCGGCAGCCAGGAGCAAATCTCTGCCGTGGATGCTGCTCTCTCCTGCCCTGCAAACACAGAGCAGGTGGCAGCAGCTTCCTTACAGTGGGGGCGGTGGGGCATTGGCATCTGAACTGTGACACCCCCATGATACCCCTTCCTTCGAGGAGGCTCTTACCTTCTAAACAGGGACGGCTGTTTTCTAGTAAAATCACTACAAGGGAAGGAGAAAACTCAAAAGAGGTTCCTCCTGGCACTCACGTCCGTGAACCCAAATACTCTCTCAGTCCTCAAAGAGAGACCTGGAGAAGGAGTCTTGCTGAAACAAAGCCCCAAGGGTCTCTGAGGTTTCCCTGGCCCCTCACCCCTGTCCTGCCTGGCTGATGTCAGCATCTCTCTGTGAGGTCACCACCTCCCCTCCACCTTGGACCAATAGTCTGAGGTCCTGCAAAAGGCCTTTGTGATGTCACTGTCACACGCCTCCCTTGCTGTGCCAATGTCCTGCTCCTGGCCAGGCACTTTGGAGGTTTGAGCTGCTCCCTGTGGATCACCCCACTCAAGGAGTGTTCGTTCTAGGCAGCAAGCCGGCCAGACAGGAAAACATCAGACGCTGCTCCCAATGCTACACTCTCTTTTTCAGAAATTAGTCAACTTTATGGCCGGAAGAGACCATTAGAGCATCTAATCTGACCCCCTGCATATCACAGGCCTCCTGTATGACACAAGAGCTACTTTGGGGACAAAAACATTCCAGAAAAGTATCTAGTCTTCATTAAATGACATCAGGAGATGGCGAATCTACCACTTTCCTTGGTAGCTTGTTCCTGTGGTGAATCATCCTCACTGCTGAATTTTTGCTCCCTATTTGTAATATGAATTTCTCTTTTCACTTTTCGGCCATTGGGTCTTGTTATGCTTTTCTCTGCTCGATTAAAGAGCCCTTTAATACCCAGTCTTTTCTCTCCCTGAAGGCACTTCAACACTTCAGTGAAGTCAACTTTCAATCTTCTTTTGATAAGCTAAACAGGTTGAGCTCTTTCACTACTCACTAGAAGGCATTTTTCTCCAGCCCTCAGAACATTTGGTGGCTCTTTGCTGCCCCAGCAGAGCAGTTTGCAGGGACCACTGGAGTGGTTCATGGAATGGCTGGTGGAGTGGAGTGGCTCAGACTCCCTGCTTGCAAGAGGGGAAGTATTGCCTCCTAGAGGCACCCAGGGGGGTGATGTGTAATTGTCCCAGGTCACTGGGTGGGGGCTCGAGCCAGTTTTGTATTGTTTTATTGAAGCAGAACCCCTAGATACTGAACCCAGCCCTTGTTTCTGCCTACTCAGAAGGGCAGAAGAATTACAGGAATTTATAACATAACCCTCCCTGTTCCCATGGGGAGAATCTAGGGAAGGGGGAGTCATTCCTCACCTGTGCTCCCAGAAGAACTGCTAGGACTCCTTCCTGCCAGCTACTCACTCCTGGATTCACCCTCAGCTCCTGGGATCTTTCTGCTCCAAAGGCTCCAGAGGCCTGGGGTTGGGAGGGCGTCACTGCACAGTCTGAAACACAAGGGAGGATTCTGGAATTGAAGGAAGGAGCAGAAAAAGGAGAGGAAAGAAACAGAGAGAAAACGCCTCATCTCTCTCCCCTCCCGTTTCCAGCAAGAAATGTTACCAAGGATCAGCGTTAGGGGAAATGGTGCCCTGGGTAAAACTTAGACTTTGGCACTTCCCCATCACCCCTGGACGATCCCCCTCTCCCTTTACCCCCTAGCTCCGGCACTCCCAACCCTTGTGCCTCCTTCACCCCAACTCCTGCCCCCTCCTGTGCCCTAACCCCTACACTGTGTCCCCTTTGCCCTTAACTCCCATACTCCCCTCTTGTGCCACCAACCACTGCCCCCTCCTGAACCCCCTTGACCCCTAACCCCTGCACCCCTTCCTGTGCGACCAGCCACTGCCATCTGCTGCACCCCCTTCACCCCTAATCCCTGCACCCCTTCCTGTGCCACAAGCCACTGCCCCCTCCTGAATTCCCTTCGCCCCTAACCCCTGCACCCCCTCCTGTGCCACCAGCCACTGACCCTCTCCTGCACCCCCTTCACCCCTAACCCCTGCGCCTCAACCCCTGCCCCTCTCCTGCACCCCCTTCACCGTAATCCCTCCACCCCCTCCTGTGCCACCAGCCACTCCCCCTCTCCTGCACCCCCTTCACTCCTAACCCCTGCACCCCCTCCTGTGCCACCAGCCACTGCCATCTCCTGCACCCCCTTCACCTCTAACCCCTCCACCCCCTCCTGTGCCACCAGCCACTGCCCCTCGCCTGCACCCCCTTCACCCCTAAAACCTGCACCCCTCCTGTGCCACCAGCCACTGCCCCTCTCCTGAACCCCCTTCACTCCTAACCTCTGCACCCCCTCCTGTGCCACCAGCCACTGACCCTCTCCTGCACCTCCTTCACCCCTAACCCCTGCGCCCCAACCCCTGCCCCTCTTCTGCACCCCCTTCACCGTAATCCCTCCACACTTTCCTGTGCCACCAGCCACTGACCCTCTCCTGCAGCCCCTTCACCTCTAACCCCTGCACCCCTTCCTGTGCCACCAGCCACTGCCCCCTCCTGAATTCCCTTCACCCCTAACCCCTGCACCCCCTCCTGTGCCACCAGCCACTGCCCCTCTCCTGCACCCCCTTCAACCCAACCCCTTCCCCCGCTCTTTTGTCCCCAACCCCTGCGCCCCCTCCTGCACCCACGTGCGGACAGTGATCTGTGTGCATGGAGCAGCTAGCATTGCTCCTCCCTGGGATGCTGCTCCTCCGGGTACCCCTAGGGGCTGTGGGGGTGGGGAGATGAGAAATGACGTCATCCGAGCTCCCTGCATCCAGGTCACTTTCCTCCGCTGGGCTGCATAAGGGGAGGGCAGAGAGAAGCAGCTTCTGATGCTCCCCTCACAGCACAGCCCAGGTGGGGAAAGTGACCAGGACGCATGGAGCACATAGTGTTGCTCCTCACTTCCCTCAACCCTCTATGGGCCCATGGAGGAGCATTGGGGCAGGGGAGAGCAGTGAGCACCTTTGCACTGCCACACGGTGCCCTTTGACCCCCTGGAGCCTTGGGTGGCTGCTGGGGGCCCCACCCCTAGTGCCGGCCAGGCTCCCCAGCACAAGCAGCAGAAAACACAGGGAGACTGGCCCCACACTGAGCAGCGGTAGCCTGGGCGGCACGTAATGGAGGTCGGGGGGGCTCAGTCTCCCCAAACCTTGCATCACCAAGGGGAGAGTGGGGCCCATGACTGGGACCCCGGCCAAATTAGGCCACCCTGCAAAAGTCTCCACTATGTCAGCCCCAGGGCTGGAGGAGCTCCCACTCCCTGCTACGGCCCAGGGGCTGCAGCAGGGGTATGGAGCTTCTCTGGTCTCAGGGCCGCGGGGGGCAGGGGTAAAGGAGTGACAGGGTGGGGCTGGTGGGGGAAGGGGTGGAACAGAAGTGACAGTGGATGGGGCTATGGGTGGAAGGGGGCAGAGCCACAGACAGAAGGGGGTGCATGGCTCTGGTGCTGGGGCCTCCACACTTGTTCTCCCTTTCCCTGGGCTTTGGCATCACTAGCCCCTGCTTAGCGAGTAGGGTTCAGTGGTCCCCATAATGTGGGGTATGACTCCTAGGGAGACACAAAGGAACATTCATAGGGGAACCTCAGGGCCTGAGTCAGCCCCCATGGAGGGCAGGGAGGAAGCACCACTCAGCCCCACTCTGTCCCAGCTCTTCCCCAACCCCACCCTCAGTCTGGACCTCTGGCTCCCAGCCCAGCGATGACCCCCTTGCCCCTGTCCGCACCCCTCTCCCCAGCAAGCAACAGCCCCACGCCCAGCCCTGCTTCTCGACCGTGTCTTCCGAGGGGCCACAGCCATGGCTAAGAGGGCACAATGTGAAATATTTGGGGACCACTGTTTTAGCGTGATGTCCTCAATCCTTCTCTGCAGTCCAATAAAAGCTATTCCTCACCCATCTACCCCTCCATCAGGATGGACTAGGTCTGTTCTGCTGCCCTTCACTCATACAGGAAGGAGAATAACATTTTATTCCACTCAATCCTAAAGTGATTTGTAACCCAAGACCATCCCAAACTGGTCATTTTGGGGAAGCGGCCCCATCATGCTGCATAGCTAGGCAGAGTAGGTGTGTCTATGCAAACACGGTCTGTTCCTGAAGTCTTTCCCCAGCTCCTCACTAGATGTGAGGGGGGAGCTCATTCAGACCCTGCTTACGCTTAGTATTTAAAAACTCTTTCGTGTCCCTATCTCTGTCGGCCTTAGATTTCTCCTCCTGTCCTTTTTGTTGTAGCTCAGCTGAGGTGGCCCAGTGGTTAAGATGATGGATTGCTACTCTATTGTGCTCTACATACATGGGTTCAAATCCCATCCTCACTGGATGCATTTAGTCTTGACTTTTCCTTTATAGACAACCATCTCCCCACTTGGTACAATAACAGACAAAACAATGTTGCTTCTTGCAAACAAAAACCTTCTCAGAAACTTCAACACCCCCCCCCTCGGCTTTAAATAAAATGTCTAAATCCCAGATTTCTAAAAAATGTCTCTAGTTCTGTATTTTGTAGTTTTTATCTTAAAAGCTAATGTTTCCTCAAGCTGAATAAGGCAACGCTTCAAAGGAAAATGTTAGAAATGGTAGCGGAGAAATAGGAAAGGAAAAAGGCCCTTTTCTCAGGAGATACAAACTCGACTCCCTCCTGTCTCTATCACCAGTGGATTTTGCCTCCCTCCTTCTGAGGTGTAAATAAAATAAAGAGGAGACAAGGTGGTTTGGCACAAACAAAGGTAAGTGTAGTCAGGGTAAAGGTACAGAAAGCTGGGGGAACAGGGGAAAATGCAAACTTAATGAATACAATGAAACAGTGACTGGGTTTGGGAGCTTAACGCTCAGGCCCATAAACCCTCCCTTGGAAACTAGAAAACACTAAACAATGCCCCAACACAGAAACCTTTCCCCACTGTTCAGGTGCAGTGGATCCCAGGTGCCGGCGCGACGCCCAGGACCTTCCACTCTCCCGCTGATTTAGAACCGTTGAGGAGGAGCACTGGGGAGTCCAGACGACGGTTGGGTTTCATTGCTGGCACGGAGGCCCTCTGGGATGCAGGACACCAGGAATGCAGGACGGCAGGAATGGGGGTGACAGGCCTCCTGTTCCTCAGTCTCACGGTGGGACCGAGGGGGTTCTTCACTCTCTAGCTTGGGAGCACTGTGGTGACACGACCGTGGACGGGTGACTCAGAGATTCCCTCCTTCCTCATCACTGCACAACTGTTATCTTTTGTCTGAGCCAGGCAGAGTTTATCTTCATCATGTTCTATCCATCCACTTCTCAAAGTATCATGTGATGAAGCATTCTCCGTTGTCTGTGCTTGGAGATGATGCTTTGACTTCTTTAATCCTCTATCAGAGTCGCTATGAGTGGAGATGAAAGTGTCAAAGACCTGGGAGAGGAATTCAAATGGATCCCAAACACAGTGCGATCATTGGGAGTTTAAATCCCAGGTTCCATCTATTGGCAAAGCCACTTCTAACAAGGTAGCTGTTTTGTCCCCCATTATGGCACAAGTTTGAAATATGGGCAGCATAGAGCCAATATTCATAATATCAACTACAAAAATGATACACATCTAGAGATAGCATCATCATAATCAGCCAATCCGAACCTCTCCGTAGACCCCTTACATGGCAACCTTTCTACAGTATTGGCTGCAAATATAGAACAGTGGTCGCAACAGTGATCTGCACAGTTACAGATTATGTCAATAACGTCACAGGAGGTGACATGGCATCAGTGAGACTGATATTGGAATAGCTTTCAGTTTTGGTGTCCTCATTTGAAAAAGATGTTGTGAAATTGGAGTTAGGGCAGCAAAGAGCTACCAAATGTTCTGAGGGCTAGAGAAAAATACCTTCTAGTGAGCTATTGAAAGAGCTCAACCTGTTTAGCTTATGAAAAGAAGATTGAAAGGTGACTTCGCTGAAGTGTTGAAGTGCCTTAATGGAGAGAAAAGATTGGTTATTAAAGGGCTCTTGAATCTAGCAGAGAAAGGCATAACAAGACCCAATGATTGGAAGGTGAAAAGAGACAAATTCCTATTACAACTAAGGCACAAATAGTCAACAGCGAGGATGATTCACCACAAGAACAAGCTACCAAGGAAAGGGGTGGATTCTTCATCTCCTGATGTCATTTAATGAAGACTAGATGCCTTTCTTGAATGTGTTTGCCCCCAAAGTAGCTCTTGTGTCATACAGGAGGCCTGTGACATGCAGGGGGTCAGATTAGATGATTTAATGGTCTCTTCTGGACAGAAAGTCGACTAATTTCTGAAAAACTGAGTGTAGCATTGGGAGCAGCGTCTGATGTTTTCCTGTCTAGCCGGCTTGCTGACTAGAATGAACGCTCCTTGAGTGGGGTGATCCACAGGGAGTAGCTCAAACCTCCAAAGGTCCAGGCCAGGGGCAGGACATTGGCACAGCAAAGGAGGGATGTGGCAGTGACATCACAAAGGCCTTTTGCAGGACCTAAGACTTATTGGTCCAAGGTGGTGGGGAGGTGGTGACCTCACAGAGAGATGCTGACATCAGCAAGGCAGGACAGGGGTAAGGGGCCAGGGAAACCTCAGAGACCCCTGTGGCTTTGCTTCAGCAAGTCTCCTTCTCCAGGTCTCTCTTTGAGGACTGAGAGAGTGTTCGGGTTCACGGACGTGAGCACCAGGAGGAACCTCTTTCGAGGTTTCTCCTTCCCTTTTAGTGATTTTACTAGAAAACAGCCGTCCCTGTTTAGAAGGTAAGAGCCTCCTGGAGGTTTGAAAGCTGTTCAGTCTGATCCATCTGGTGACAGGTGAATTCGAGGCATGGAAAACACGAGCTTAAGGAGGCAGAATTTTATTCTGCACCTGGGATTTTGTCCCTTAGAATCACTGGGGACATTAGGGTTTGTCCTTTTTGTTTCACCTCTTCCTCCATCGCTCCCTCCCTCTTTTCTCTTCTCTTGCTTCCTTTGTCCTTTTACCTGTTCCCCTCCCAACACCAGGAGGGAGGGGGAGAGAGAGAGTGTGTGTGTGGTTTTTTTAGTTTTTTGCAGGGCAGTGCTCTGCAGTTCTCACTGTGGGAGGTCTACCCAAAAATGTGAGGCTGAACTATTGCTCGGTAAGTGATCCCCACTGGTGACCTGGGCCATCCTTTGGGCTCTCTGGTGAGATCCCTCAGCCTCCCATCCTCAGTCTCTACCCTGATTGGCTGAGCCGGGGGTTATTGACAGGGAGGAGACTCAGGCCCTTGTTTTTCTCTTTATAAGTCAAAACCAGTTCTATGTTTGATGAATTTTGCCGCTTCTCTGCATTAGTTGTCTCTGAGCAGTTCATGATTCTCTCTAACATTGCAGTTCTCCTCAAATACTTGCTGAATAGTTACTGTCACTGTTGTTGGTCTGGAGCTCATCTGAGAGCACTTTATTCAGGTCATTCAGTGTCTGAAATTCAAGATCCAATGGGTAGTTTGAAAATCAGGGCTCTTGGGTCCTATTCCCAACTCTGCCTCTGACTGGCTGTGTGACCTAAAACAAGTCAACTCTCCTTTCTCAGCCTTAGCTTCTCCCTCTTTCAAGTAGAAATAATAATGATCCGCTCTTACCTACCTGACGGTGGGTGGAGGATGGGAATCCATTGGAGAGTGTCACTAGGAGTAGGGCATAATATGAGGTGTCCTATCACGTTTACTCAGAGCAGATTAACACGTAATAGAATAGCTGAAATAGTCTATTTTATTTGCATTTTTTTATTTTGAAATTGTAAAGAGCAGCAATGACTTAGCTCAGACTGAAGCATCTTATCTAATGTTTGAGATCTAAGTGTCTCCTCTTTGTGTGCGAGGAGACAATTTAACACACTCTGACAAACAGGAGATGCTTTTGTTTTGCAATACAATATTTTTGTAAAGAACTTTCATCCCACTTGTTATGATTTTGAGAAACAAACCGGATTAGACTGAATGGGATTTTCTGACAGAAATGGATTCAATGAAATTTCCCCACCATCTCGATTCCTGAGCTCTATCCCTGCCTCTAGGGGGGTTATTGTCTGTTAGAACAGGAGTCAGGACTGGTGGCTTCTCTTTCTGGCTCTGCCACCACCTTACTGTGTAGGCGCTTGGGTAGGTCACTTCCCTTCTCTGCACCTCAGGCTCCTCCCATCAGTCCAATGGGAACAGGGACAGTTCTCAAACTCCGGCCAGTTGTGAGCCTGAGTGAGATAAGGGGCGTTAAAGCCCTCTGTGAAGGAGAAAGGGGAGGTTCGCAGTGTTTAGCACCAAGGAATTCTAAAGTTTGCTAAAAATGTCTAGTCTATGGAAACAAGAAATGGTCGGGGCCAATCTTTAACCAGTGCCTTTTTAAAAGCCCATTCAGGGATGTGAGTCCCTGTCTTTCAGGTACCTGGGGTTCTTTGCCAGCAGGAGAGAAGAGGTTCCTGCCTCCTTTTTTGTGGCCTTGACAAACCAGGTGCTGTGCCCCAGTTCTCGTCTGAGATCCCTGAAAAAGAACATCTTCCCATCCATGAACAAGACAGGACCTTTCTCTAAAAGGGGAACAAAGAGACCCCTGAGACTTACAGACTAGCTAGCCTCACTGCCATTGCTGGAGAGATCCTGCAATACATTCTTAAGCACTCAGTTTGTCAGCAGCACCTACAGAATAGCTTGGTTCTTAGGACTAGTGAGCATGGATTTGTCAAGAACAAATCATTCCAAATCAATCCTCTTTCCTTCTTTGGCAGGGTTTTGGGTCTGGTGGAGGTTGGTAAACAGTAGATGGGATCTAGCTTGGGGTTGCTAAGGCTTTTCACAGAGTCCCATAGGACATTCTCACAAGCAAACGAGGGAAATGCAGTCCAGCTGTAATCAGTGTAATGTTGGTGCAGAGCTGGTTGAAAGCCCAGACTCCAGGAGCCCTTCTCCATGTTTGGCTGTCCAACGGAGAGGGTGTACCTAGTGGGTCTGGCAGGGATCAGTCCACGGTCCGATACTATTCAATATTTTCATGAATGATTTGGAAAATGCAGTGGAGAGCATGCTTCTAAATTTGCAACTGACACCAAGCACTTAGGAGCACAGGGTTGGAATTCAAAACGCCCTTAACAAATTGGACACTTGGTCTTCTTGAGCCAAACTCCATGGTTGGGCCCCTCTCTCTAGACTGGGCTGAAGTGAAACCCCAGAGCCAAACACTCCTCCCAGGTACCGAGCTCTGACCTTGAATGGTCAGATGCTGCTTAACACTGTCAGAGCAGCTTTTGCTGGGGGATTCTCCCAGCACTTTCCAATAGCGGGAAAGTATGAAATCCCCATTTGACTGCTGGGGACAGAGCCCTAGAGTGTGGAGCAACTTGCCGAAAGTCCCCCCAGGAAAAGGAAAACAACCAGCAGTGGAACCAATAGGAAACCCAGCAATGGAACTCAGGAGTCCTGGGGGTGTGCTAAGGTGTCCTGATGTCCCGATTTTATAGGGACAGTCCAAATTTTGGGGTCTTTTTCTTATCTAGGATTCTATTACCCATAGCCCAGTCCCGATTTTTCACATTTGCTGTCTGGTCACCCAAGAGTGTGCACATGTGTGGGTCCCAGCTGCTCCCTGCCCCCTTCATTGAAGCAGATGTGCATGATTACTGTCCTGGGAACTGCAGGGCACCAGTGGACATGGAGTTGGCTGGAGGTAGGGTCTGGCTGCAGGGAGGGCAAGGGATACGGGGCTGGCTGGCTTCAGGCTGGTGGGTGCATCAGGGGTTGGCTGGAGACAGGGTAGGGGGTGTGTCAGGGGCTGGCTGTGGGGCTGGCTGCAGGCAGGGCAGGGAGGATGCGGCTGGTGCGGGCAGGGCAGAAGGTGCAGGGCTGGATGGAGGCAGAGGCTGGCTGCGGGCAGGGAAGGGCAGGGGGTGCAGGGCTGGCTGTAGGCAGGGCATGAGGCAGGGCCCGTGCAAGGATGTTTCATGCCGTAGGCGAAACTTCCACCTTGCGCCCTCCTCCCCCTCGCCCCCGCCCTAAGGCAGCCCAACCGTGGCAGCTCCCCCCTCCACCCTGAGGCTCCCCTCTTGTGGCAACTCCCCCGCTCTGCCCTGCGGCACCCCCCCCTCGCCCCAGCTCACCCCTGCTCCGAGCACGAGCACCCCAAGCACACCGTGACAGCTTCACGTCTCCTGCCTCCCAGGTTTGCGGCACCTAAGCCTGCCAGGTAGTCAAGCACCCTCCTCTGAGCCACAGCAGCCCTGACAGTTGACAATAGAGGCACCTTAACCCCTGAGTTCCTTCAATGTGTCCCCCTCCGGGGTCCAGCTCTGATCACCAGGTACTCAGGGTATGTCTATACCACCTGCCGAATCGGTGGGCAGCGATCGATCCAGCGGGGTCGATAAATCGCGTCTAGTGTAGATGCAACACATCGAGTGCTCTCCCCTTGACTGCTGTACTCCAGCTTGGTGAGAGATGCAGGCAGAGTCTACGGGGAGCTGCAGCAGTCGACTCACCACCACTGTGACGTTATGAGTATAATCTAATATCTCATTGAAAGGTGACAGGGCTAGAAAGAGTTAATTAACTCACCTCACCGACTGACCTGACCCATGGGTGAACCTTAAGAACTGCTTAGCAAGATATGTAAATGAACAGGGCTTTGAAATGCAAGTCTGCATTGTTAGAAGTAGAAGGGGAGATTTTTGCTCAGGTCTTGTGATGTAAGCAAACAAGTCTTGTCTGTTGCTATAATTTTAATTCAAAGATTAAAAAAGGAATATTAACATTTATGATGGTACTTGAGTGAAATAATATTATTGTCTATGTGTCTCTTTGAAGGTTGTGGTAACCTCTATTTGAACTGTTTAATGTATAAATTACCCTGTACTAATTGCCAGGATGTTTGGAAGGAGAGCTAAGCCTATTGTTTTCTCAGGCCGAAAGGCTGCTGGAAATGTATAAGAAGCCTGGGACACGATCCTTCTTCATCTCATATCTGCTTTGGGTTTCAAGACGGGGAAACCTTAAGCCACAAGGATTGTGATCCCCAGTCATTGACTGGAGCCACCCTGAATATGGAAATTGGACTATAACCTATGGACTATTTCAAAAAGGACTTGTGGCTACTACAAGCTCACCTCTACTATGTATCTGAACCTCAAGAATTGAATTCAAGTCTTTATGTCTATTAATCTTTTAACCAACATTCTCTCTCTTTTCTTTTCTAATACATTTTAGCTTACTTAATAAGAATTGGCTATAGCATGTATTTTAGGTAAGATCTAAGTTGTAATAGATCCTGAGTATGTGGCTGATCCTTTGGGATTGGAAGAATCTTTTCTTTTATATGATGAAGTAAGATTTTCAGGAATCATCATCATATCTGACAGGTGTGTCTGGACGGAGGCCTGAGGCTGGGTACTTTAAGGGAACTGCGTGGTTTAAACTTCTAAGTAACCAGTGAGGTACTACAGAAGCTGCTTTGTGCTGGCTTGGTAAATCTAAGTATTGAAATCACCACCAGCATTTGGGATTTGTCTGCCCTGTTTTGTTTGCAGTTCACCCTGATTAAGTGAACTCAGCTGGCTCCCACAGGGAGCACCGTCACACATACATCCAGGCTGTAGGGGTCCGAGGGATCTTAGGGGCCTTGAGGTGCAAAGATAACTACGTCGAGGCCATAGGGGTCCCTGGGGGGCTTAGAGAGTTTTTGAGGGGACACAGATACCAATCTCCAGGATCTAGGGGTCCCAGTGGGGTTTAGGGGGTTCATGGGGGGCATAGATACCTACGTCCAGGCTGGAGGCATCCTGGGAGTCTTAGGGGATTTTTGGGGGCCCAGGATACCTGTGTCCCGGCTGTAGGGGTACCAGGGTGTCTTAGGGGTTCGAGTGGGCACAGATACGTATGTCCAGGCTGTATCGGTCCCAGAGGCGATTAGAGGTTTTGTGAGGGGCACAGATATCTACATCCAGATTGTAGATGTCCCGGCGGGGGGATAGGGGGGTTGTGGGGGTACAAATACCTACATCCAGGCTGTAGGGTTTCCTGGGCGGTTAGGGGGTTTCTGAGGGGCACATATACCTACGTGCACACTGGAGTGTCCTGGGGGGCTTATGGAGTCTATATGGGGCACAGATAACTATGTTCTGGCTGTATAGGTCCCTGGGGAGCTTAGGGGGCTTGTGAGGGGGCACAGATACCTAAGCTCAGGATGGAGGGGTCTACAGGGGTCTTAGGTGTTTGGTGGGGGGGTACAGATACCTACGTCCAGGCTACAGGGGTCCCGGAAGGGCTGAGGGTCTGTCACGGAGTGTGGAGGAGTCCGGTCCTGCACCTCTCTTCCTGGGACACAAGGTGACTCTCAGCCAGCCAGTAAAACAGAAGGTTTATTGGACAGCAGGAGTGAAGGATACAGCAGAGTTTGGAGGCACAAGCAGGACCCCTCAATCGAGTCCTTCTGGAGATTCAGGAAACTTAACTCCCAGTTTCGGATACCCTGAATTCCAACCACCTAGACCAAAACCGAAACTGAACTAACTCCCTCCAGCTGGCCCCTTCCTGTGTCCGGCTTCCCTGGCAAAGGTGCGGATACCCTCCCCGCTGACTAGCTCACGTTACAGGCTGAGCACGTGTCCGGTTCTAAAGTCACCCCCTGCTCTCCCATCCCCCACACAGACAGTCCCTACTCCATCACAGTAATGCCCAGAGCATTTCCCTCATGGAGCAACAGTGACACCGTGTGGCCATGTAGGTTAATGCCCAGAACATTTCCCACATGGAGCAACAGTGACACCCTGTGGCCACGCAGCGTAATGCACAGAGCATTTCTCTCATAGAGGAACAGTGACGCCGTGTGACCACGCAGGGTAATGCACAGAGCATCACACTAACGTAGAGGCTGTATAGATCCCTGCTGGGGCTTAGGGGTAGTGAGGGGCACAGATAGCTACGTCTAGGCTGGAGGGATTCCGGAGGAGATTAGGGACTTCATAGGGGACACAAATTTCTACATCCGGGCTGGAGAGGTCCCTGGATGGCTTAGGGGTTTGTGGTGAGCAGAGACACATACGTCCAAGCTGTAGTGGTCCCTGGGGGTTTAGGGAGTTGGTGAGGGGCACAGAAAGCTATGCATGGTCTGGAGGGATCCCTGGGGGACTTAAAGAGTTGTGGTTGTGCAGATACCTATGTCCTGGTTGGAGGGGGCCCTGGGGAGCTTAGGGGGTTTGTGTGGCATACACATAGCTACAACCAGGCTGGTGGGGGACCTATGGGTCTTAGGGGGCTTGTGGGAGGCAGAGATACCTATGTCCAGGCTGGAGAAGCCCTGGTGAGGGCTTAGGGGGTTCCTGGAGGTCAGAAATATCTACTTCCAGGCTGGAGGGGTTGTGGGGGTATTTGAGAGTTGTGGGGGGGCACAGATACCTATTTCGAGGCTGTAGGGGTTCCAGGGTTGCTTTGGGGCATTTTGGGGTACAGATACCTATGTCCATGCTGTAGGGTCGCTGGGAGGATCAGTGGGTTTGTGAGGGTGCACAGATACCTACTTCCAGGCTATAGGGATGTTGGTGGGGCTTAGGGATTTGTGGGGGGCACTGATACCTTCATCCAGGCAAGAGGGGTCCTGGGGGCCTTAGGGGGGGTGGGGGGAGCTCAGATAACTATGTCGAGGCTGGAGGGGTCCCATCGTGGCCTAGGGGGTTTGTGAGGGGCACAGAGACCTGCGTCTAGGCTGGAGGGGTTTCGGGGGTCTTAGGAAGGTTGTGGGGTCTGAGATACCTATGTCTAGGCTGGAGGGGTCTCGGGTGGGATTAGGTGTTTTGGGGGGAACAGATACCTACATCCCGATTGTAGGGGTCCCTGGGTAGCTTAGGCGCTTTGTGGGGGTCACAGATACAAACATCCATGCTGTAGGGGTCCTGAGGGTCTTTGTGTGGCTCTGGGGGTCACAGATACCTACCTACAGGCTGGAGGGGTCCTGTGGGTATTAGGGGGTTTGTGGGGCGTACAGATGCCTACATCTGGGCTTGCGGGTTCCCTGGGGGGCTTAGAGGTTTGTGGGGAGCACAGATACCTTTATCCAGGCTAGATGGGTCCCGGTAGGATTAGGGGGTTGTGGGGAGCACAGATACCTATGTAAGCAGAAGCAGGATGAACTCTAACTTGACATCTGGTGGTGAATTATGGAGAGTGTAGAAAAGAATTTCAGGGGCTGATCGTGTTTGCATAGGCACACCCACCCCTCCTGACACGGCAAAGACAGCCTGGGATGGCTGCTTTGGCAGCTGTGGTATCCCCGGTTTATTTGTTGTTGGGGCATGAGATATGGAGTGTTGTCACCCTGATTGTGTGGATGAGGAACTGTGAAACTGCTTTGAGACAGGGATTCTCACCATCACTTGAGTGGCACTCGCTAGACAAGGGAGTGAGCTCCTTGGGTGAACCAAAAACATGAATTGCATTTTTTTCTTTTTTAGCAGTTGAAGAGCAAAGCTGAAATTTGAATTTTTTAACAATTAAAGTTCTAGGTTCCTGAGCTGAAATCACTAGAGAGCTTTGTTAGCCAGTAAGGGAATCTGAAGTTATATTGTAGAGCAGAGCAGCTGACAGAGAGAAGCAGTTTGTGGGATGGTTGGAATAGCCCACGGAGTGAGGTGAGCTGAATAGTTTTTTAGGACAGCTGGAGCAGATCACTGGTCAGCTGGCAGAACAGAGTAGCTGGTGGACCGAGCTGAGCAGTTCATGGGGAAGGCGGAAGCAGAATCCCATAGAGAGGCAGGGCAGTCAGCAGTGGACCACGTAAAGTGCTCCTTTCTACCCAGGCTGACAGGGGGAAAAACCCTGCAGATAGACTCTTGAACTCTGGGGTTGCGCAACTGTGGGTGATTTTGGGGTTGCTGGACTCTTGAAACATTTGAGGTATTGGACTTTGGAGTCTTGGGGTGATTTGGGGATTGCTAGACTCAAGAGCCCAGGGAAAAGGACACGGCCTAATTGAGGTGTTTTCCCAATTTAATGCTATGTTGTTTATCTCACGTTATTAAACATTTTCTGCTACACCCAGACTCTGTGCTTGCGAGAGGGGAAGTATCACCTCTTTGAGGCACCTAGGGGTGCGTATGTAAAATTTTCCCATGTCACTGGGTGGGGGCTCGAGCTGGTTTGCATTACGTAGTAGGGAAGAGACCCCTATGTATTGAACCCAGTCCTTGCTGCTATCAATTCAGTCTGGTAGAAGGGTTCCACCTACATGCAGGCTGAAGGGGTCCCTGGGAGGCTTAGGGGGTTCGTGGGGGGCACAGATACCTACGTCCAGGCTGCAGGGGTCCCACAGGGGCTTAGGGGGTTAGTGGGGGGCACAGATATTTATGTCATGGAGTGTGGGGGAATCCGGTCCTGCACCCCTCTTCCTGGGACACACAGTGACTCAGCCAGCCAGTAAAACAAAAGGGTTTTTTGGCCAACAGGAATGACGGATACAGCAGAGCTTTTGGGCACAACCAGGACCTCTCGATCGAGTCCTTCTGGGGGTTCAGAAAGCTTAGTTCCCAGTTTGGGAATCCCTGAATTCCAACAACCCAGCTCCAAACCAAAACTGAACTAACTCCCTCCAACCGGCCCCTTCCTGTGTCCAGCTTCCCAGGCAAAGGTGCTGACCCCTCCCCGCTGCCTAGCTCGAGTTACAGACTTAGGTTCTGTCCCTCACCTTACGTCACCCCCTGCTCTCCCATCTCCCACACAGATAGTCCCTACTCCACCAGGGTCCCTACCCGTGGGGCCCCTAACCCTGGCTCCTGGGGCCCTACCCCTGTGCCCCTTACTCTAGCTCCAGTTGCCATACCCATGGGCCCCTAACCCTAGCTCCAGAGGCTCCATCCCTGGGGCCTCGAACAATAGCTCCAGGTGCCCAACCCGTGGGGCCCATAGCCCTTCTTTCAGGGGCCCTACGAGTGGGCCCCTAATCCTAGCTCCAGAGGCCTTAAGCGTGAGATCTCTAACCCTAGCTCCAGGGGCCCCACCCCTGGGACCCCTAACCTTTGCTCCCTGGGCCACATCCCTGGGGCATCTAACCCTAGCTATAGGGACACTGCCCAAGGGGTCCCAAACCATAGCTCCAGAGGCCCTACACGTGGGGCCCCTAACACTAGCTCCAGAGTCCCTACCTGTGGGACCCCTAACCCTAGCTCCAGGTGCACAACCCCTGGGGCCCCTAACGCTAGCTCCAGGGGCTATACCCATGGGGTCCCTAATCCTAAATCCAGGGGTCCCATCAGTGGAGCCCCTAACAGTAACTCCAAGTGCCCCATACCTGGGGCCACTAACCCTAGCTCCAGGGGCCCTACCCATGGGGCCCGTAAACCTAGCTCCAGGGGCCTTACACGTGAAGCCCCTAACCATAGCTCCACAGGCCCTAACTGTGCGGCCCCTAACCCTAACTCCAGGGGCCTTACCCGTAGGGCCCCTATCCCTAGGTGCAGGGGCCCTTCAACCTGGGGCCCCTATCCTTAGCTGCAGGGGCCCTACCAGTCAGACCACTAATGCTATCTCCAGAGGCCCTTCACGTGGGACCCCTAACACAAACTCCAGGGGTCCTACCGCTTAGGGCCCTAACCCTAGCTGCAGGGGTCATACCCATGGTGCCCCTAAACTTAGCTCCAGGTGCCCCATCCCTGGGGCCCCTAACCCTAGCTTTAGGGACCCTGCTCGTAGGGCCCCAAACTATAGGTCCAGGGGCCCTACCCATTGGGATCCTAACCCTAGCTCCAGAGACCCTACTCTTTCCTGGCTGGACATGTGCGAAGGATAAAACATACATCCTAAATGAAACTGTCTGACTTTTTATTATGGAGAAAAAACAAGTTTTAAAACGTTTATATGTTGGAGGACTTGGCCATACAGTATCTGAGGCTGAACTGCAGGAAAGATTCAGCAAGTTTGGAAATGTTACTGATGCGGAAATTGTTATCAGGAAAGATGACCAGGGGAACACTATGAAGACTTTTGCTTATATCAACATTAGCATTTCTGAAGCAGATCTTAAAAGATGTATGTCTGTTTTAAATAAACCTCTCAACCCAGCTACAGGGCTCTACCCCTGGGGCCCCTAACCCTAGCTACCGGGGCCCTACCCATTGGGCTGCTAACCCTAACTCCTTAGACCCTACCTGTGAGGCCCCTAACCCTAGCTCCAGGGGCTCTAACCGCAAGGTCTCTAACACTTGCTCCGGGGGCTCTACCACTGGGGCCCCTAACCCTAGCTCCAGGGACTCCTTCCCTGGGGCCCCTAACTCTAGCTCCAGGGGCCCAACCCGTGGGGCCCCTAACCCTCGCTCCAGGGGCCCTACCAGTGGGACCCCTAACCCTAACTGCAGGGCCCCTACCTGTGGGCCCCTAACCCTAGTTCCAGAGGCCTTACCCGTGAGACCCTTAACCCTAGCTCCAGGGGTAATACCACTGAGGCTCATATCCCCAGCTCCAGAGGATCTACTCCTAGGGCTCCTAACCCTAGCTCCAGGGATCCTACCCATGGGACCCCTAATGGAAACTCCAGGGGCTCTAACCCTTGAGGCCCTAACCCTTCCTCCAGGGGCCCCATCCCTGGTTTCCCTAACCCAGCTCTAGGGGCCCTACTCGTGGGGCTTCTTCCCCTAGCTCCAGGGGCCCTACCCGTGGTTCCCCTAACCCTAGCTCCAAGGGCTCTACCCGTGGGACCATACCCTACTCCAGGGGCCGTCCTCGTGGTGCCCCTAACACTAGGTCCAGAGGCCCCACCCCTGGGAACTCTAAATCAAGCTCCAGGGCCCCAAAATGTGGAAATCATCATCCTAGTTCCAATGGCCCTACCTATGGGACCCTAACCTTAGCTCCCGGGGCCCTACCCCTTGGGTCCATTATCAAAGATCCAGGGGCCCTACCCCTTGCGCCACTAACCCTATCTCCAGGGGCCCTCTCCGTGGGGCCCCTAATCCAAGCTCCAGGGACCCGACCCCTGCATCCCCTAACCCTAGCTCCAGGGGCCCCATACCTGGGGCTCCTAACCCTAGTTCCAAGGGCCCTACCCGTGGGGTCCCTAACACTTGCTCCAGGCACCCTGCCCGTAGGGCCCTTACCTTAGCTAAAGAGGCCCAACCTTGGGGTCCTTAGCCCTAGCTCCAGAGACCCCACCCCCTGGAAACCCAAACACTAGCTCCAGGGGCCCCACCCACGCGAACACTAACCCTAGCTCAATGGCCAAGTCCTTGGGGCCCCAAATCCAATCACCAAGGGCCTTAGCCATGCACCCACTAACGCTAGCTACATGGGCTCTACGCGTGGAACCACTAACCCAATTTCCAGGGGCCCTACCAATGGGGCCCCTGTCCCTAGCTCCAGTGTCCCAACCCATAGTACCCGTAACCCTAGGTCCATGGGCTCTACCCCTGGGGCCCCTAACCGTAGCTCCAGGCACCCCACCACTAGGACCCCTATCCCTAGGTCCAGGGCCCACCCCTAGGACCCCTAACCCTAGCACCATGAGCCCCAGCCCTGGGGCCCCTAATCCAAAATCTAGGGTCCCTTCCTGTGGGGCCCCTAACCCTAGCTCCAGAGGCCCTACCCATGCGACCCCTAACCCTAGCTATAGGGGCCTTACCTCTGTGTCCCCTAACCCTAGCTCCAGATGCCATATGCGTGGGCCCCTAACCCTAGCTCCAGGGGCCTGACCCCCAGTACCCCTAACCCTAGCTCCAAGGGCCCCATCCCTATGGCTTCTAACCCTAGCTCCAGGGGCCCAACCCATGGGGATCTAACCCTAGCTACAGAGTCCTTACCCTTTGGGACCCCCAAACCTAGCTCCAGGGGCCCTACCATTGGGGCCCCTAACCCTAGCTGCAGGGGCCATACCCGTCGGGCCCCTAAACCTATCTCCAGGCGCCCCACCCCTGGGACCCTTTACCCTAGCTTCAGGGGCCCCATCCCTGGGGCCCTTAACCCTAGTTCCAGGGGCCCTACCCATGGGGCTCCTATCCCTAGCTTCAGGGACCCCACCCGTTGGGCCCCTAACCCTAGCTCCAAAGGCCCTACTTTTGTGACCCCTATCCCTAGCTCCAGGGGGCATACCCCTTGGGCCCCCAGTCCTAGCTCCAGGAACCGTACTAGTGGGGCCCCTATCCCTAGTGTTAGGCCTGAATAAAGATATTGCAGACAAAACCAGGTATGCCAACCTGACCAAAGTCAGGCTAACAGAGGTTTTTGGGTAATTCCTGAGTGGAAAACACTGAGAAGCAGCAGCATGTCTCACAAGCGCTGGGAAAAAGTGAGATAAGCGAGAAGCTGCATTCCTGGCATAGTACCAGATGTGCTGTGTTAGGGCAGCTCCTTCGAAGAACTGATAAGAGCCCTAGTTTCCCAGCCTCCTTGTTTTCACTCCCTGGTTTTGTTCGTTGTTTGTTTTTAACTCCCCTACATTTCTAACTTTAGGTATGTATGTATACTAAAGGTGTCTAGTTTCTAGTTGTTAAAAGAAGGGAGTGGGTTGCTCCAGTGAATAATTTATGACGCGACAGAACTGTCTATATAGGCTTATACTAAGATTTAAAGAGCGGGCTGGTTCTCTCGGGAGACGAGTTGCTCTATATTGATGCGTGCACTTGTCAATAAAGAGCTTTTGATCGGACCTTGCTGGTGTTGCCTGTCTCTCTCGCTGTCAGACAACTAACTTTGCCATCTGGGGGTTAGAGTCCCTGACACTAGCTCCAGGGGCTCTATCCCTGGGGTCCCTGATCCTATCTCCAGGGGCCCTACCCGTGAGGACCCTAACCCTAGCTCTATGGGACCTCCCCATGGGGCCCCTAGCCTTAGCTCCATGGGCCCTACCCGTGGGGACCTTAACCCTAGCTCCAGGAGCCCCATCCTTGGGGCCCCTAAATCTAGCTCCTGAGCTCCTGCCCGTGGGGCACCTAACCCTAGCTCCAGAGGCCCTTCCCTTAGGATCCCTAACCCAAGTTCCAGGGGCCCTATCCGTGGGGCCCCTAACCCTAGCTCCTGAGGTCCTACCTGTGGGAGCTCTAACCTTAGCTCCTGGTTTCGTGCCCATTTAACCCATAATCCTAGCTCCAGGGGACCTACCCGTGGGACTCCTAATCTTAGCTCCAGGGGCCTTACCCCTGGGGTGCCTAACCCTACCTTCAGGGGCTCTACCCGTGGAGTCTCTAACCCTAGTTCCAGGGGCTCCACTCCTGGAATCCCTATCTCTAGCTCCATGGGACGCACAGTGAGACTTCACGGGCCGCACGTTGCCCGCGGGCCGTATGTTGTATGTTGTATGTCAGAGCCCCGCCCCCTGGAATTTCCCCATGTTAGGTCTCTGAGCTTTGTTCTCCTGCCGCTCCGGCTCGGGCACCTCCAGCGCTGCTGGCAGCACGTGGAGAACCAGGAAGCAGCTGTTCAGCCCGGGCTCCGCGTCACAATGTGCCAGAGCCCCGCCCCCAGGAGCTGCCCCGCCCCCAGGAGCTGCCCGCACCTGGGATGTGTCAGAACCCCGCCCCCTGGAATTTCCCCATGTTGGGTCTCTGAGCTTTGTTCTCCTGCCGCCTTCTTCCCAGCACCCCCTGCTCCCTTCCTGTGTCTGCAAACACCCCCCCTGCCCCGGGGCCGGCTGCAGTGCTCGCTGAGGCTGACTCCAGTGGCTGAAGTTGCCTCCATCTCTGCTTTACCTGGAGGGGGAGAGACAAAGAGAGTAGATGGTCCCAGGGTGTGAAACCAGAATCAGGGGGCAAGGAAAGAAGGACTGTTTGGAAAGGTGAGTTTTTTTGGGGGGGGGGTGAGCCAGAGGGATTCAGAAGAAGTTGGGCAGCAGAGGCTCAGGGAAATTGAGGGGAACCTCCTGGGTGTCTCAATGTTGGCCAGGGTTTGTACAGCACCTTGCATAATATGGGGTCTGATCTCAGTCATGGTCTGTGCAGCACTTGGGAGCCCTGATGTCTGTTTCCTGATCACAGGCTCTGGGAATGGAGAGAGGGAAACCTCAGCACCTGAAGGTTAATGCAGCCCTGTGTGCAACCCCTGCTAGGGTGATCCGACAGCAAATGTGAAAAATTGGGATGGGGGTGGGGTTAATAGGCACCTATATAAGAAAAAGACCCAAAAATCGGGACATCTAGTCATGCTAGTCCCTGCTGTTCTCATAAGGGGTCGGCTTAGAGAGGGTTTGGCTACACTTGCAGCTGTCCAGCGCTGGGAGTTAAAGCTGTCTTCCTACAGCTGTTTAGGAAAAGCGCTGCAGTGTGGACACACTGACAGCTACCAGCACTCTGTCATGGCCACATTTGCAGCGCTGTTGGGAGTGGTGCATTATGGGCAGCTATCCCAGCATTCAAGTGGCTGCAATGTGCTTTTCAAAAGAGGAGCGTGGGGTGGAGTGGAGTGTGACACGGAGCGTGGGGGAGACAGAGCGAGTGGATTTTTGGAGCTGACACTGTGTCAGCTCCCTTCCTGGCAAGTTCAAGCCTCCTCCCCCACCCCTCTCTCATTCACTAAATGCAAATAGCCGCCTTTGTTTTTTTCCTCACAGACCAGATAAGCCGCTGATCCAAAACAGACACCCCCCCGTGCCCACCCGGCTGCTTTTCTCCTCAAGCAAACACCAGCTGTGGGTGTTCCAAAGGGATCCCCCTGCCTCTGCTCATTCACTACAAACAGTAACTGTGTTTGGTTTTTAGATAAGCAGCTCCGGGAGCCTTGAGCTCACAACAAAACAGAGACATCACACCAAAACAAAGAGCGTTATCTCTACTTAAAAGCATTATGGGAAGGTTCCGGAGGTCAGTGACAGCGTAGTAAGATTAATCACTGTTTACACTGGCACCCCAGGGCTGCATCACCAGCTCTGTTCTCTTTATTCCTCTCGTCGAGGTGGAGCACATGCAGCACTGTAGCCAGGGAAATACAGCGCTGTATGTGACTTGCTAGTGTGGACGGGGAGTAAGTTACAGGGCTGTAAAGCCACCACCTGCACTGTAACTCTCCAGTGTAGCTAAGGCCTGAGTTGTAGTAATAATAGCAGCCAAGAATCCGGTGGCACCTTGTAGACTAACAGACGTATTGGAGCATGAGCTGTCATGGGTGAATACCCACTTCGTCAGATGCAACAATAGTCCCATATGGGCTAGTGGTCAGGATTCCTGGTTTTCACCCAGGTGGCCTGGGTTCAACTTCTGGTGTGGGAAGAGTGCAGAGCTTTTGCCCAGAGTGGAGGCAGGAAATGAAAGGAACAGGAAGGGATCCTGCCAGCAGTGGAGTTAGACAGTGTAGGGAGGGGACCCCAGAAGTGGGGGTGGGGCAGTGGTTTGGGGGGAGATGAGGGAAGGATCCCAGCAGTACGGGAAGTTGACAACCTGGAGAGCACAGGCCTGGAATGGGGACCTGGAAGAGTGAATGTGTCCCTCTAAACCCATTAACTGCAGACTAGGCAGGCTTGGAAGAATTGTGTATTTGTTGGTAAATGTCAATTTCTGTGTAAACACACAACCCAATGGCAAAATATTTCCATCAATAATCATCAAAATTGACAGATGGGCAAAGTAAGAAACATGCTGCTTGAGAACTTATCATGTTGTAGGAGCAGCAGTGATCTGTATGCTCTGTATAACCTGAATGCTCAAAAGGTCTGTTAAACTCCCCCAGCTTGTGTCCTTTCCCCTTTGAATGCCTGTGAAGTGGCTTTCCCTCTCTCCTTTGTACCTCCAGTGAATGCCCTTCACCCGGCCCATCTGGCCAGTGGTTCGCTGTGTTATATTCTATTGCACCTCAAGGAGACTGATCTTCATCGCACCGTCCATCGCTGCGCTGTGGGACACTTACCTTAAAGGATCCTGACATCTCCACTGCCAGGCCTGTCCTGGGAGCGTTAGTATGAGTGTGACACCCTCCCCCATCCCTTCTTTTGAGCTTAGCTATCAAGCTAATAAATGTGCTGCTTTCTGCCAAACTCTGGGGAGGAGGGGCATTATTAGTCCTCTCTAAGCTTACTAACTGACCCAATTTTGGGTAACACAAGCAACATTGTTTGATCTGTTATTGTACCAAAGGGGGAGATGGTTGTTTATAAAGGAGGGTGAAGACTAAAGGTCTCTGATGAGAATGGGATTTGAACCCATGCAGGCAGAGCATAATGGGGTAGCAGTCCATCACCTTAACCACTCGGTCACCTCATCTGAGTTGTCAAAAAACGGACAGGAGGAGAAATCTAAGGCCGGCAGAGATAGGGACACTAAGGAGTTTTTAAATACTAAGCGTAAGCAGGGTCTGAATGAGCTCCCCTCTCTCACCTGGTGAGGAGCTGGGGAAAGACTTCAGGAACAGACCGTGTTTGCATAGACACACCTACTCTGCCTAGCTATGCAGCATGATGGGGCCGCTTCCCCAAAATGACCAGTTTGGGATGGTCTTGGGTTACAAATCACTTTAGGATTGAGTGGAATGAAATGTTATTCTCCTTCCTGTATGAGTGAAGGGCAGCAGAACATACCTAGTCCGTCCTGATGGAGGGGTAGGTGAGTGAGGAATAGCTTTTATTGGACTGCAGAGAAGTGATTGAGGACGTCACCCTAAACCAGTGGTCCCCAAACATTTCACATTGTGCCCTCCTAGCCATGGCTGTGGCCCCTCGGAAGCCATGGTCAAGAACCGGGGCTGGGAGGAGTGGGGCTGTTGCTTGCTGGGGAGAGGGGTGCGGACAGGGGTAAAGGGGTCGACGCCGGGCTGGGATCCAGAGTCTCAGGCTGAGGGTGGGGTTGGGGAAGAGCTGTGGCAGAGTGGTGCTCCCTCCCTACCCTCTATGTGGGCTGGCTCAGGTCCTGAGGTGCCCCCATGAATGTTCCTCTGTGTCCCCCTAGGAGTCGCACCCCACATTATGGGGACCACTGAACCCTACTCGCTAAGCCGGGGCTAGTGATGCCAAACCCCCGGGAAAGGGAGAACAAGTGTGGGGGCCCCAGCACCAGAACCATGCCCCTACCTTCTGTCTGTGGCTCTACCCCCTTCCACCCATGGCCCCATCCACTGTCACTTCTGTTTTACCCCTTCCTCCACCAGCCCCACCCTATCACTCCTTTACCCCTGCCCCACTGTGGCCCTGAGACCAGAGAAGCTCTGTGCCCCTGCTGCAGCCCCCGGGCTGTGGCAGGGAGTGGGAGCTCCTCCAGCCCTGGGGCTGACATAGGGGAGACTTTTCCAGGGGGACCTAACTTGGCCAGGGCCCCTGATCATGGGCCCCACTGTCCCCTTGGCAGTGCAAGGTTTGGGGAGGCTGAGCCCCCTTGTCATAAACAGATAGCTAAGGGTTAATGTTCTTTTACCTATAAAGGGGTAACACCAGTAACCTAAAACACCTGACCAGAGGACCAATCAGGAAATAAGACTTTTTCAAATCTGGGTGGAGGGAAGTTTGTGTGTGAGTTCTTTGTTCTTTGTCTTGTGTCTGTGGCGTCTCGGCTAGGAGAGTGATTTTTCTATCTCCTGCCTTTCTAATCTTCTGTTTCCAAGTTGTAAGTACAAAGATAATAAGACAATAAGTTTATATTGTTTTTTTTTTTTTTGTATTTACATGTGTGTAGTGGCTGGAATGTTTAAATTGTATTCTTTTTGGATAAGGCTGTTTATTCATTTTTTTCTTTTAAGCAAATAACCCTGTATTTGTCACCTTAATACAGAGAGACCATTTTTATGTCCTTTTCTTTCTATTTATATAAAGCTTTCTTTTTAAGACCTGTTGGATTTTTCTTTAGTGGAGACTCCAGGGAATAGAGTCTGCAGCTCACCAAGGAATTGGTGGAAGGAAGAAGTCAGGGGGAAAATCTCGTTGTGTTAGATTTACTAGCCTGACTTTGCATACCCTCTGGGTAAGGGGGAAGAGAGATTAGCTATCTTGGTACTTCTATTTCCAGGACTGGAAACAGGGAGGGGGGAGTCCCTCTGTTTAGATTCACGGAGCTTGCTTCTGTATATCTCTCCAGGAACCCAGGGAGGGAACACCTGGAGGGGAGGAGGGGGAAGGGAAATGGTTTATTCCCCTTTGTTGTGAGACTCAAGGCATCTGAGTCTGGGGGTCCCCCGGGGAAGGTTTTGGGGAGACCACAGTGAGCCAGGCACTGTATAAATCCCTGGCTGGTGGCAGCTTTACCAGGTCCAAGCTGGTAACTAAGCTTGGAGGTTTTCATGCTAACACCCATATTTTGGACGCTAAGGTCCAAATCTGGGAAAAAATGTTATGACACCCCTCCCCCCTGAGCCTCCATTACGAGCCGCCCAGGCTACCACTGCTCAGTGTGTGGCCAGTCTCTGTGTTTTCTGCTGCTCGTTCTGGGGAGCCTGGCCGGCCTTAGGGGTGGTGCCCCCTGATAGCCGCCCAGGGCTCCAGGGGTCAAAGGGCACCGTGTGGCAGTGCAAAGGTGCTCACTGCTCTCCCCTGCCCCAATGCTCCTCCATGGGTCCATAGAGGTTTGAGGGGAGTAAGGAGCAACCCTATGTGCTCCATGCGCCCTGGTCACTTTTCCCACTTGAGCTGTGCTGTGAGGGGAGCATCAGAAGCTGCTGCTCTCTGCCCTCCCGCTATGCAGCCCGGCTGAGGAAAGTGACCTGGATGCAGGGAGCTCGGATGATCTCACTTCTTGCCCCCACATCCCACAGCCCCTAGGGGTGCCCAGATGAGCAGCGTTCCAGGGAGGAGTGGGGGGCAGCAATGCCAGCTGCTCCATGCACACAGGTCAGTCTCCCCATGTGGGTGCAGGAGGGGGTGCAAGGGTTTCTGTGATGCCTATTCTATCAATATTGTCACTCAATACCAGGCACTCAAATTCACCAGTCTTAGTACTTAGACGTTTAGCGTTTGTATTTAAGCACTTCTAAAATGTGTCCCATTTTAGCTTTCTGCTATTACATGATGTAATTGAGGGAGACTCTTTCATTTCACTGTTTCTCATCAGAACCTACCTGTACATTATCATCTTCCATCCTCTCCACCTCACTAGGCTATAGAGAATCCCTGTGAATAGTTCCTCTCCTAACGGATGTCTCTGTCTGAACCCTGTGCTCCTCAGCGCCTGTCGGCTTTCCCCAGCTCTGAGGCTGTGTCTACACCGTGCACCTTACCACGGTGCAGCTGTGCCACTCTAACCATGCCATTGTAAGGTGCGCTGTGTGTCCGTCCTTATTGCTGAGAGAGAGCCTCCCCGGCAACAAAGCCAAACTACCTCCAATGAGGGGCAGGAGCTTTGTCATCGGGAGCACAGCTCCACCTATGATGCGCTGTTCACACTGCTGCTTTTCATGGCTCAAATTTTGGCATTCGGGGAGTGTTTTTTCTCACCGCAGAGAGACAAAATTTTTAGCAACAAAAGCCGAAATTAAAAAAAAACTCCTCTGCAACCTATTTAATTTTACCTTTATACAACCTTTATACTGCCTCCAGTTCTGGTATCCTCATTTGAAAAAGATGTTGTGAAATTGGAGCTAGGGCAGCAAAGAGCCACCAAATGTTCTGAGGGCTGGAGAAAAATGCCTTCCAGTGAGCTATTGAAAGAGCTCAACCTGTTTAGCTTATCAAAAGAAGATTGAAAGGTGATTTCATTGAAATGTTGAAGGGCCTTAATGGAGAGAAAAGATTGGGTATTTTCGAGCTCTTGAATGGAGCAGAGAAAGGCATAACAAGACCCAATGGCTGGAAAGTGAAAAGAGACAAATTCATATTACAACTGAGGCACAATAGTCAACAGCGAGGATGATTCACCACAGGAGCAAGCTACCAAGGAAAGTGGTGGATTCACCATCTCCTGATGTCATTTAATGAAGACTAGATGCCTTTCTGGAATGTGTTTGCCCCCAAAGTAGCTGTTATGTCATACAGGAGGCCTGTGATATGCAGGTTAGATGCTCTAATGGTGTCTTCTGACCATAAAGTCGACTAATTTCTGAAAAACTGACTGTAGCATTGGGAGCAGCGTCTGATGTTTTCCTGTCAAGCAGGCTTGCTGCCTAGAACGAAGGCTCCTTGAGTGGGGTGATCCACAGGGAGCAGCTCAAACCTCCAAAGTGCCTGGCCTGGGGCAGGACATTAGCCCAGCAAGGGAGGGGTGTGGCAGTGACATCACAAAGGCCTTTTGCAGGACCTCAGACTATTGGTCAAAGGTGGTGGGGAGGTGGTGACCTCACAGAGAGATGCTGACATCAGCCAGGCAGGACATTGGCTAGGGGCCAGGGAAACCTCAGAGACCTCTGTGGCTTTGCTTCAGCACGTTTCCTTCTCCAGGTCTCTCTTTGAGGACTGAGAGATTATTTGGGGACATGGACGTGAGTGCCAGGAGGAACCTCTTTCGAGTTTCCTCCTTCCCTTGTAGTGATTTTACTAGAAAACAGCCATCCCTGTTTAGAAGGTAAGAGCCTCCTGGAGGTTTGAAACCTGTTCAGTCTGATCTATCTGGTGTCAAGTGAATTCTAGGCATGGAAAACACGAGCTTAAGGAGGCAGAATTTTATTGCGCACCTGGGATTTTGTCCCTTAGAATCACTGGGGACATTAGGGTTTGTCCTTTTTGTTTCACCTCTTCCTCCATTCCTCCCTCCTCTTCTTCTCTTGCTTCTTTTGTCCTTTCTCCTGTTCCCTTCCCAACAACAGGACGGAGGTGTGTGTGTGTGTGTTGCAGGGAAGTCCTCTGCAGCTCCCACTATGGAAGGTCCTCCCAAAAATGTGGGACTGAAATAGTGATCAGGCAGTGATCCCCACCGGTGACCTGGGCCATCCTTTGGGCTCTCTGGTGAGAACCCTCAGCCTCCCGTCCTCAGTCTCTACCCTGATTGGTTGAGCAGGGGGTTATTGACAGGGAGGAGACTCAGGTCCTTGTTGTTCTCTTTTAAGATCAAGTAAATAAGTCAGAACCAGTTCTATCTTTGATTAATTTTGCTGCTTCTCTGCATTAATTGTCTCTGAGCAGTTGATGATTCCCTCTAACATTGCAGTTCTCCTCAAATACTTGCTGAATAATTACTGTCACTGTTGTTTGTCTGGAGCTCATTTGAGAGCACAGTATTCAGGTTATTTAATGTCTAAAATTCAAGATCCGATGGTTTGTTTGAAAATCAGGGCTCTTCGGTCCTATTCCCAACACTGCCTCTGACGGGCTGTGTGACCCAAGACAAGTCAATTCTCCTTTCTCAGCCTTAGCTTCTCCCTCTTTCAAGTAGGGATAATAATGATCCGCTCTTACCTACCTCATGGTGGATGAAGGATGCGGATCCATTTGGGAGTGTCACTAGAAGTAGTGCATAATATGAAGTTTCCCATCATGTTTACTCAGAGCAAATTATGACATAATAGATTAGCTGAAATAGTCTATTTTATTGGAATTTATTTATTTTGAAATTGTTAATAGTAGCAACGACTTAGCTCAGATTGAAGCATCTTATCTAATGGTTGTGATGTAAGTGTCTCCTCTTTGTGTGGGAGGAGACAATTTAACACACTCTGACAAAGAGGAGATTCTTTTGTTTTGCAACAAAATATTTTTGCAAAGATCTTTCATCCCACTTGTTATGATTTTGAGAAACAAACTGGTTTAGTCTAAATGGGATTTTCGGACAGAAACGGTTTGAATGAAATTTTCCCACCATCTCGATTCCTGGGCTCTGCGGTGTTTTCATCTGTTAGAACAGGAGTCAGAACTGGTTGCTTCTCTTTCCGGCTCTGCCATCGCCTTGTTGTGTAGGCCTTGGGTAGGTCAGTTCCCTTCTCCCATCTGTCCAATCGGAACAGGAACAGTTCTCGAACTATGGGCAGTTTAGAGCCCAAGTGAGATAAGGGGTATTGAAGCCCTCTGTGAAGGAGAAAGGGGAGTTTCACAGTGTTTAGCACCAAGGAATTCTAAAGTTTGCTAAAATGTCTAGTCTGTGGAAACAAGAAATGGTCGGGGCCAAACTTATTAACCACTGCCTTTTTAAAGCCCATTCAAAGATGTGAGTCCCTATCTTTTAGGTACCTGTGGTTCTTTGCCAGCAGCAGAGAAGAGGTTCCTGCCTCCGTTTTTGTGGCCTTAACAAACCAGGTGTTGTGCCCCAGTTCTTGTCTGAGACCCCTGAAAAAGAACATCTTCCCATCCATGAACAAGACAGGACCTATCTTTCAAAGGGGAACAAAAAGACCTCTGGGACTTACAGACTAGCTAGCCTGACTGCCATAGCTGGAGAGATCCTGCAATACATTCTTAAACACTCAGTTTGTCAGCAGCACCTACAGGATGATTTGGTTCTTATGACTAGTGAGCGTGGAATTGTCAAGAACAAATCATTCCAAACCAATCCTCTTTCCTTCTTTGGCAGGGTTCTGGGCATGGTAGAGGTGAGTAAACAATAGATGGGATCTAGCTTGGTGTTACTAAGGCTTTTGACACAGTCCCATAGGACATTCTCAGAAGTAAACGAGGGAAATGCAGTCCAGCTGCAATCAGTGTAATGTGGGTGCAGAGCTGGTTGAAAGCCAAGACTCCAGGACCCCTTCTCCATGTTTAGCTGCCCAACGGGGAGGGTGAACCTAGTGGGTCTGGCAGGGATCAGTCCGGTGTCAGGTACTATTCTATATTTTCATGAATGATTTGGAAAATGGAGTGGAGAGCATGCTCCTAAAGTTTACAACTGACACCAAGCACTTTGGAGCACAGGATTGAAATTCAAAACACCCTTAACAAATTGGAGACTTGGTCTTCTTGAGCCAAACTCCATGGTTAGGGCTCTCTCTCTACACTGGGCTAAAGTGAAACCCCAGAGCCAAGCACTCCTCCTTGGCAGTGAGCTCCGACCCTGATTGGTCAGATGCTGCTTAGCACTGTCAGAGAAGCTTTTGCTGGGAGATTCTCCCAGCACTTTCCAATAGCGGGAAAGTATGAAATCCCCATTTGACTGCTGGGGACAGAGCCCAAGAGTGGGGAGCAACTTGCCCAAAGTCCCCAGAAAAAGGAAAACAACCAGCAGAGGAACCAATAGGAAACCCAGCAATGGAACTCAGGAGTCCTGGGGGTGTGCTGTGGTGACCAGATGTCCCAATTTTATAGGGACAGTCCGAATTTTGGGGTCTTATCTAGGATCCTATTACCCCCCACGCCGTCCCGATTGTTCACACTTGCTGTCTGGTCACACTAGGGTGTGCACATGTGTGGGTCCCAGCTGCTCCCTGCCCCCCTCATTGAAGCAGATGTGCAGGTTTACTGCCCTGGGAAGTGCAGGGCACCAGTGGATGTGGGGTTGGCTGGAGGTAAGGTCTGGCTTCAGGCAGGGCAAGGGCTGCGTGGCTGGCTGGCTTCAGGCAGGGGGGTGCATCAGGGGTTGGCTGGAGACAGGGCAGGGAGGATGCCGCTGGTGCAGGTAAAGCAGAAGGTGCAGGGCTGGCTGGAGACAGAGGCTGACTGCCAGCAGGGCAGGGCAGGGGGTGCAGGGCTGGCTGCAGGCAGGGCGTGGAGCAGGGCCGGTGCAAGGAAGTTTCATGCCCTAGGCGAAACTTCCACCTTGCACCCTCCCCCCCCGCACCCCTGCCCTGAGGCGCCCCACCCGTGGCAGCTCCCCCCTCCACCCTGAGGCTCCCCTCTTGTGGCAACTCTCCTGCTCTGCCCTGCGGCACCCCCCTCACCCGGGGTCACCCCTGCTCCGAGGACGAGCACCCCGAGCACGCCGTGGCCGCTTCACTTCTCCCACCTCCAAGGCTTGCAGCGCCTAAGCCTGCAAGGCAGTCAAGCACCCTCCTCTGAGCCTCAGCAGCCATGACAGTTGACAATAGAGGCACCTTAACCCCTGAGTTCCTTCAATGTGTCCCCCTCGGGGGTCCAGCTCCGATCACCAGATACTCGGGGTATGTCTATACCACCTGCCGAATCGGTGGGCAGCGATCGATCCAGCGAGGGTCGATATATCGCGTCTAGTGTAGATGCAATACATTGAGTGCTCTCCCCTCGCCTGCTGTACTCCAGCTCCGTGAGAGGCGCAGGCAGAGTCTACGGGGAGCTGCAGCAGTCAACTCACCGCGACAGTGACATTATAAGTATAATCTAATATCTCATTGAAAGGTGACAGGGCCAGAAAGAGTTAAGTAACTCACCTCACCGACTGACCTGACCCGTGGGTGAACCTTAACAACTGGTTAACAAGATATGTAAATGAACAGAGCTTTGAAATGCAAGTCTGCAATGTTAGAGGTAGAAGGGGAGGTGTTTGCTCAGGTCTTTTGATGTAGGCAAACAAGTCTTGTCTACTGCTATAGTTTTAATTCAAAGAGCAAAAAAAGAATATTAACATTTATGATGATACTTGAGTGAAATAGTATTATTGTCTGTGTCTCTTTGAAGGTTGTGGTAATCTGTATCTGAACTGTTTAATGAATAAATTACTCTGTACTAATTGCCAGGATGCTTGGAAGGAGAGTTAAGCCTATTGTTTTCTCAGGCTGAAAGGCTGCTGGAAATGTTTAAGAACCTGGGACACGATCCTTCTTCATCTCAGATATGCTTTGGGTTTCAAGAGAGGGAAACCTTAAGCCACAAGGATTGAGATCCCTAGTCATTGACTGGAGCCACCCTGAATATGGACATTGGATTATAACCTATGGACTATTTCTAAAAGGACTTTTGGCAACTACAAGCTCATCTCTACTTTGTATTTGAACCTCAAAAATTGAATTCAAGTCTATATGTCTATTAATCTTTTAACCAACACTCACTCTCTCTCTTTTCTTTTCTAATAAATTTTAGCTTAGTTAATAAGAATTGGCTATTGCATGTATTTTAGGTAAAATCTAAGTTATATTTGAACCTGGTTATGTGGCTGATCCTTTGGGATCAGAAGAATCTTTTCGTTAACATGATGAAGTAAGATTTTCAGGAATCATCATCATATCTAACAGGTGTGTCTGGACGGAGGCCTGAGGCTGGGTACTTTAAGGGAACTGCGTGGTTTAAACTTCTAAGTAACCAGTGAGGTACTACAGAAGCTGTTTTGCGCTGTCTTGGTAAATCTAAGTATTGAAATAACCAGCAGCGTTTGGGATTTGTCTGCGCTGTTTTGTTTGCAATTCACTCTGATTGAGTGAGCTGAGCTGGCTCCCACGGGCAGCACCGTCACACCTACAGCCAGGCTGCAGAGGTCCGGGGGATCTTAGGGGCCTTGGGGTGCACAGATACCTATGTCCAGGCCATAGCGGTCCCTGGGGGGCTTAGAGAGTTTGGGGGGGACACTGATACCAATCTCCATGCTCTAGGGGTCCCATGGGGGCTTAGAGGGTTCGTGGGGGGGACATATTCCTACATCCAGGCTGTAGGGTTACCAGGGGGGCTTAGGGGGTTAGTGGGGGGCAAAGATACCTACGTCCAGGCTGGAGGCATCCTGACAGTCTTAGGGGATTTGTGGGGGCCAAAGACACCTATGATGTCCAGGCTGTAGGGGTACCAGTGGGTTTTAGGGGTTCGAGTGGGCACAGATACATATGTCCAGGCTGTATCGTTCCCAGGGGGGGTTAGAGGTTTCGTGAGGGGCACAGATATCTACGTCCAGAGTGTAGATGTCCCGGGAGGGGGGGGTTAGGGGGGTTGTGGGAGTGCAAATACCTATGTCAAGGCTGTACGGGTTCCTGGGGGTTTAGAGGGTTTCTGAGGGGCACATATACCTTCGTGCACACTGAAGTGTTGCAAGGGGCTTATGGAGTCTATATGGGGTACAGATACCAATGTTCTGGCTGTATAGGTCCCTCGGGGGCTTAGGGGGTTTGTGGGGGGCACAGATACCTAAGTTCAGGCTGGAGGGATCTCTGAGCGTCTTAGGTGTTTGGTGGGAGGCACAGATACCTACGTCCAGGCTGCAGGGGTTTCTGAGGGGCTTAGGGTCTGTCTTGGAGTGTGGGGGAGTCCGGTCCTGCACCCCTCTTCCTGGGACTCACAGTGACTCTCAGCCAGCCAGTAATACAGAAGGTTTATTGGACAACAGGAGCGAAGGATACAGCAGAGCTTGGAGACACAAGCAGGACCCCACAATCAAGTCCTTCTAGGGGTTCAGGAAACTTAGTTCCCAGTTTGGGAATCCCTGAATTCCAACCATCCAGACCAAAACCGAAACTGAACTAACCCAACTCCCTCGAGCTGGCCATTTCCTGTGTCCAGCTTTCCGGGCAAAGGTGCTGACCCCTCCCCCCGCCTAGCTCAGGTTACAGGCTGAGCACGTGTCCGGTCCTAAAGTCACCCCCTGCTCTCCCATCCCCCACACAGACAGTCCCTACTCCATCACAGTAATGCACAGAGCATTTCCCCCATGGAGCAACAGTGACACAGTATGGCCACACTGGGTAATGAACAGAGCATTTCCCGCATGGAGCAACAGTGACACCATGTGGCCACGCACGGTAACGCACAGAACATTTCCCATATGGAGCAACTGTGACACCGTGTGGCCAGGCAGGGTAATGCACAGAGCATTTCCCGCATGGAGCAACATTGACACCTTGTGACCACACCAGGTAATGGACAGAGCCTTTTTTTTTCATGGAGCAACAGTGACACCATGTGGCCATGCAGGGAAATGCACAGAGCATTTCCTGGATGGAGCAACAGTGACAACATGTGGCCATGCAGGGTAATGCACAGAGCATCAAGCCTATGTAGAGGCTGTAGAGATCCCTGGGGGGCTTAGGGGTCGTGGGGGCACAGATAGCTACGTCCAGGCTGGAGACATTCTGGTGGGCATTAGGGGCTTCATGAGGGGCACAAATATCTACGTCAGGGCTGGAGAGGTCCCCGGATGTCTTAGGGGTTTGTGGTGAGCATAGATACATACGTCCAGGCTGTAGTGGTCCTTGGGTGTTTAAGGAGTTTTTAAGGGTCACAGAAACCTACGTATGGTCTGGAGGGGTCCCTGGGGGACTTAAGGGTTTGTGGTTGCGCAGATACCTACATACCGGTTGGAGGGGGCCCTGGGGAGCTTATGGGGTTTGTGTGGCGTATACATAGATATAACCAGGCTGGTGAGGGCCCTATGGGTCTTAGAAGGCTGGTGGGGGGCAGAGATACCTATGTAGGGACTGGAGAAGTCCTGGGGAGGGCTTTGGGGGTTCCTGGAAGTCACAAATATCTACGTCCAGGCTGGAGGAGTTCTGGAGGTATTAGGGAGTTGTGCGGGGGCAGAGATACCTATATCGAGGCTGTAGGGGTTCTGGGGTTGCTTTGTGGAATTTTGGGGTACAGATACCTACTTCCATGCTGTAGGGGTCGCTGGGAGGATCAGTGGGTTCGTGAGGGTGCACAGATATCTACGTCCGGTCTATAGGGATCCTGGGAGGGGGCTTAGGGGTTTGTAAGGGGCACAGATACATTCATCCAGGCAAGAGGGGTCCTAGGGACCTTAGGGGGTTCATGCTGGGCACAGATACCTGCGTCTAGGCTGGAGGGGTTTTGGGGGTCTTAGGTGGGTTGTGTTTGCACAGATACCTATGTCGATGCTGGAGGGGTCCTGTCATGTCTTAGCGGATTCGTGGGATCAGAGATACCTACATCTAGGCTGGAGGGGTTCCGGGGGGATTAGGTGTGTTTGGGGGGGGAACAGATACCTACATCCTGATGCTAGGTGGCCCTGGGTAGCTTAGGCGGTTTTTGTCGGTCACAGATACAAACATCCATGCTGTAGGGGTCCCGAGGGACTTTGTGGGGCTCTAGGGGTCACAGATACCTACCTACAGTCTGGAAGGTTCCTGTGGGTATTAAGGGGTGTGTGGGGCATACAGATGCCTACATCTGGGCTTGTGGGTTTCCTGGGAGGCTTAGAGGTTTGTGGAGAGCACAGATACCATTATCCAGGCTAGATGGGTTCTGGTGGGATTAGGGGGTTGTGGGGGGCACAGATACCTATGTAAGCAGAAGCAGGATGAACTCTACCCTCACATCTGGTGGTGAATTATGGCAAGTGTGCAAAAGGATTTCAGGTTCTGATCATGTTTGCATAGACACACCTACCGTGCGTGACACGGCCACGGCAGCCTGTGATGGTTACTTTGGCAGCTATGGTATCCCCAGTTTATTTGTTGTTGGGGTGTGAGATGTGGAGTGTTGTCACCCTGATTGTGTGGATGAGGAACTGTGAAACAGCTTTGAGACAGGGATTCTCACCATCAGTTGAGAGGCACTCACTAGACAAGGGAGTGGGCTCCTTGGATGAGACAGAAACACCAATTACATTTTCTTTTCTTTTAACAGTTGGATAATAGAGCTGGTTGTTGAATTTCTTAGTAACTGAAAATCCAGGATCTTGAGCTGAAGTCATTGAAGTGCTGTGTTAAATTGTGGGGGAGTTTGGAACTAGGTTGCAGAGCAGCTGATAGAGAAGAGCAGTTTGTGGAACACTTGGAATGGCTCACGGAGTGAAGTAAGTTAAACAGTTTTTGAAAACAGCTGGAGCAGATCACAGGTTGGCTGGTGGAGCAGAGCAGCTGGTTGACTGAGCTGAGCAGTTTGTGGGAAAGGTAGAAGCAGAATCCCACGGAGAGACAGGGCAGACAGCAGTGGACCACCTAAGGTGCCCCTTTCTACCCAGGCTGGCAGGGGGGAAAACCCGGCAGATAGACTCTTGAACTCTGGGGCTGCGGGAATGTGGGTGATTATGGGGTTGCTGGAGTCTTGAAATATTTTAGGTATTGTACTTTGGAGTCTTGGGGTGATTTGGGGATTGCTAGATTCTAGAGCCCAGGGAAAAGGACATGGCCTAGTTGAGGTGTTTTCCAAATTTAATGCTATGTTGTTTATCTCACGTTATTAAACATTTTCTGCTATACCCAGATTCTATGATTGCGAGAGGGGAAGTATTGCCTCTTTGAGGCACCTAGGGGTGTGTATGTAAAATTTTCCCATGTCACTCGGTGAGGGCTCGATCTGGTTTGCATTACGTAATAGCGAAGGGACCCCTATGTATTGAACCCAGTCCTTGCTGCAATCAATTCAGCCTGGAAGACGGGTTCCACCTATGTCCAGGCTCAAGGGGTCCCTGGGGATTTGAGGGGGCTCCTGGGGGGCACAGAGATCTAGGTCCAGGCTGTAGGAGTCCCTGGGGGGCTCAGGGGTTTGGTGGGGGGCACAGATACCTACGTCCCAGCTGCAGGGGTCCCAGAGGGGCTTAGGGGGTGTCATGGAGTGTGGTGGAATCTGGCCGTGCACCTCTCATCCAGGGACACACAGTGACTCAGCCAGCCAGTAAAACAGAGGGTTGTTTTGGCCAACAGGAACGAAGGATACAGCAGGGCTTTGGGGCACAACCAGGACCCGTCAGTCGAGTCCTTCTGGGGGTTCAGGAAGCTTAGTTCCCAGTTTGGGATTCTCTGAATTCCAACTACACAGCTCCAAACCAAAACTGAACTAACTCCCTCCAGCCGACCCCTTCCTGTGTCCAGCTTCCCGGGCAAAGGTGCTCACTCTCTCAGCCCTGCCTAGCTCGAGTTACAGGCTTAGGTCCTGTCCCTCACCTAAAGTCACCCCCTTCTCTCCCATCCCCCACACAGACAGTCCCCACTCCATCACAGTAATGCCCAGAGCATTTCGCCCATGGAGCAACAGTAACACTGTGTGGCCATGCAGGGTAATGCCCAGAGCATTTCCCCCGTGAAGCAACAGTGACACCATGTGGCCACACAGGGTAATGCACAGAGCATTTCCTGCATAGAGCAAGAGTGACACCGTGTGGTCACACAGGGTAATGCACAGAGCATTTCCTGCATGGAGCAAGAGTGACACCGTGTGGCCATGCAGGGTAATGCACAGAGCATTTCCACGCATGGAGCAACAGGGCACCGTTTGGCCACGCAGGGTAATACACAGAGCATTTCCCCGCATGGAGCAACAGTGACACCACGTGGTCACCCAGGCTAATGCACAGAGCATTTCCTGGATGGAGCAACAGTGGCACCATGTGGCCACGCAGGGTAATACACAGAGCATTTCCTGCATGGAGCAACAGTGACACCATGTGGTCACGCAGGGTAATGCACAGAGCATTTCCTGCATGGAGCAACAGTGACACCATGTGGCCACACAGGGTAATGCACAGAGCATCGCACCTACGTGGAGGCTGTAGAGATCCCTCGAGGGCTTACGGGGGTTCGTAGGGTCACAGATACCTACATCCAGTATGGGCGAGACCCTGGGAGAGTTAGGGGGGTTGTGAGGGGCATAGGTACTTGCGTCCAGGCTGTAGAGGTCCTGGTGGGGATTAAAGGCTTCCTGGAGGACAGCAATATCTACGTCCAGGCTGAAAGGGTCCCTGGACGCTTAGGGGGTTGTGGTGAGCACAGTGATCCCTGGGGGTATAGGGACTTGGTGAGGGGCACAGATACCTATGTATGTCCTGGAGGTGTCTCTGGGGGGGGCTTAGTGGTACTGTAGGAGACACAGATACCTACGTCCAGGCTATAGGCATTCTGGGGGGGCTTAGGGCTTTGGGGGGGCACAGATACCTACATCCAGGCTGGAGGGGTCCCGGGGGGCTTAGGTGGTTTGTGGAGAGGGGCACAGATATGTACATCCAGGCTGGAGAGGTTCCGGAGAGGATTAGGGGTTTTTACGGATGGCAGAGATACCTATCTCCATACTCTAGGCGTCCCGGGGGGCTTAGGGTTCTTTTGGAGGCACAGATATCTATGTCCAGGTTGGAGTGGTTCCTGGGGGGTTTAGGGAGTTCCTGGGGGGCACAGATACCTAGGTCCATGCTGTAGGGCTCCCTGGGTGGATTAGGGGTTTTCTGGGTAGCAGAGATACCTACGTCTAGGCTGTAGGGGTCCCTGGGAGGCTTAGGAGGTTTGTGGGGGGCAGAGATACCTACTTCCAGGCAATTGGTCTTCCAGGGGGAATTAGTGTGTTGGGTGGGCACAGATACCTAGGTTCAGGCTGGAGGGTTCCCGGGGGAGGGGGCTTACGCCGTTTCTGTTGGGCACAGATATCTGCATCCAGGCTGGAGTGGTCCCTTGTGGGGCTTAAGCGGTTTCTGGTGGGAACAGATAACTACCTCCAGGCTGCAGGGGTTTCTCGGCACTTAGGGGTTGTGGGGGGCACAGATACTTCCATCCAGGCTGGAGGGTCCCTGGGGGACTTAGCGGGTTCCTGTGGGGCACAGATACCTACGTCCAGGCTGGATGGATCCAGGGGGGGCTTATGGGGTTCAGGGAGCACAGATTCTTATCTCTAGGCTATAGGGGTCCCTGGTGGGCTTAGGGGGTTTTGGGGGGCCCCAGATACCTAAGTCCATGCTGTAGGCGTCCCTACAGGTGCTTATGGGTTCGTGGGGTGCACAGATACTTATGTCCAGTCTGGAGGAGACAGAGGGTGTTGGGGTTTCATGAGGGGCACAGATACAAACCTCCAGGCTGTAGGAGTCCCAGGGAGGCTGTGGGGGTACAGATACCTACATCTAGTCTGGATGGGTCCTGGGGGTTATAGGGGGTTTGTGGGGGGCACAGATACCTAGGTACAGGCTGTCGGTGTCCTGAGGAGATTAGGCGGTTCACTGGGGGCCCAGATACATCCAGGCTGGATGTGTCCCGAGGAGCTTAGGAGGTTTGTGGGGTGCTCAGACACCTGTGTCCAGGCTGTAGGGATCCCTGGGAGGTTAGAGGTTCGTGGGTGTCACAGATAGGGACTTCCAAGCTGAAGGGGTATCTGGGACGTTTAGGGGGTTTGTGGGAGTACAGATACCTACGTCCAGGCTAAAGGGGTAATGGGGGTGCTTAGGGAATCGAGGCGGACACAGATACCTACGTCCAGGGTCTAGGGGTCCCGAGGAGATTGGGGGTTGAGGGGGGAACAGATGCCTACGTCCTAGCTGAAGGGGTCCTGGGTGGTTTAGGAGGTTCATTGGAGTCACAGATACCTAAGTCCAGGCTGTAGGGGTTCCTGGGGCATTCGGGGATTTCTGGGGGTCACAGATACCTACGTTCAGACTGGAAGGGTTCCAGAGGGCTTAGAAGATTTATAGGGGGACAGATACCAACATTCTTGCTGTAGGGGTTCCCGTGGGGATTAGGTGGTTTATGGGGGGCACAGATTTCTCATAGACTCATAGACTCTAGGACTGGAAGGGACCTCGAAAGGTCATCGAGTCCAGTCCCCTGCCCTCATGGCAGGACCAAATACTGTCTAGACCATCCCTAATAGATATTTATCTAACCTACTCTTAAATATCTCCAGAGATGGAGATTCCACAACTTCCCTAGGCAATCTATTCCAGTGTTTAACTACCCTGACAGTTAGGAACTTTTTCCTAATGTCCAACCTAAATCTCCCTTGCTGCAGTTTAAGCCCATTGCTTCTTGTTCTATCATTGGAGGCTAAGGTGAACAAGTTTTCTCCCTCCTCCTGATGACACCTTTTTAGATACCTGAAAACTGCTATCATGTCCCCTCTCAGTCTTCTCTTTTCCAAACTAAACAAACCCAATTCCTTCAGCCTTCCTTCATAGGTCATGTTCTCAAGACCTTTAATCATTCTTGTTGCTCTTCTCTGGACCCTCTCCAATTTCTCCACATCTTTCTTGAAATGTGGTGCCCAGAACTGGACACAATACTCCAGTTGAGGCGTAACCAGCGCAGAGTAAAGCGGAAGAATGACTTCTCGTGTCTTGTTTACAACACACCTGTTAATGCATCCCAGAATCACGTTTGCTTTTTTTGCAACAGTATCACACTGTTGACTCATATTAAGCTTGTGGTCCACTACGACCCCTAGATCTCTTTCTGCCATACTCCTTCCTAGACAGTCTCTTCCCATTCTGTATGTGTGAAACTGATTGTTCCTTCCTAAGTGGAGCACTTTGCATTTATCTTTATTGAACTTCATCCTGTTTACCTCAGACCATTTCTCCAATTTGTCCAGATCATTCTGAATTTTACTCTGTCCTCCAAAGCAGTTGCAATCCCTCCCAGTTTGGTATCATCCGCAAACTTAATAAGCGTACTTTCTATGCTAACATCTAAATCGTTGATGAAGATATTGAACAGAACCGGTTCCAAAACAGACCCCTGAGGAACCCCACTTGTTATACCTTTCCAGCAGGATTGGGAGCCATTAACAACTACTCTCTGAGTACGGTTATCCAGCCAGTTATGCACCCACCTTATAGTAGCGCCATCTAAATTGTACTTTCCTAGTTTATCTATAAGAATATCATGCGAGACCGTATCAAATGCCTTACTAAACTCTAGGTATATCACATCCACCGCTTCTCCCTTATCCACAAGGCTCGTTATCCTATCAAAGAACGCTATCAGATTAGTTTGACACGATTTGTTCTTTACAAATCCATGGTGGCTATTCCCTATCACCTTACCACCTTCCAAGTGTTTGGAGATGATTTCTTTGATTACCTGCTCCATTATCTTCCCTGGCACAGAAGTTAAACTAACCGGTCTGTAGTTTCCTGGGTTGTTTTTATTTCCCTTTTTATAGATGGGCACTATATTTGCCCCCTTCCAGTCTTCTGGAATCTCCCCCGTCTCCCATGATTTCCCAAAGATAATAGCTAGAGGCTCAGATACCTCTTCTATTAACTCCTTGAGTATTCTAGGATGCATTTCATCAGGCCCTGGTGACTTGCAGGCATCTAACTTTTCTAAGTGATTTTTTACTTGCTCTTTCCTTATTTTCTCTTCTAAACCTACCCTCTTCCCGTAAGCATTCACTATACTAGACATTCCTTCAGACTTCTCAGTGAAGACTGAAACAAAGAAGTCATTAAGCATCTCTGCCATTTCCAAGTCTCCCGTTACTGTTTCCCCCTCCTCACTGAGCAGTGGGCCTACCCTGTTCTTAGTCTTCCTCTTGCTTCTAATGTATGACAGATACCAATGTCCTGGCTGTAGATGTTCCTCCACGGTGGCCTCAGGGCTGGAAGAGCTCCCACTCCCTTCTATTACCTGGGGGCTGCAGCAGGGGCACAGAGCTTTTCTGGCCTCACTCCTTTACCCCTGCCCCGCTGTGGCCCTGACACCAGAGAAGCTCTGTGCCCCTGCTGCAGCCTCTGCGCCATATCAGGGAGTGGGAGCTCCTCCAGCCCTGGGGCCACCGTGAGGGAGACTTTTACAGGGGGACCCAATTTTGCCAGGGGCCCCCGGGACCCCGACAGCCTGGATGTAGGGTTATGTGCGACCACAGCCCCTCTATGTACCCCAGGACCATCTACAGCCAGGACATTGGTATCTGTACCCCCCGAACCCACAAAGCCCCCCAGGGACCTTTACAGCCAGTATGTTGGTATCTGTGCCCCCCATAAATCTCCTAAGCGCTCCAGGACCCCTCCAGTCTGCATGTAGGTATCTGTGACCCCCATAATTCTCCTAAGACCTCTGGGACCCTTCTAGTCTACACGTAGGTATCTGTGACCCCCAGAAATCCCTGAATGCCCCAGGAACCCCTACAGCCTGGACTTAGGTATCTGTGACTCCAACGAACCTCCTAAACCACCCAAGACACCTCCAGCTATGACGTAGGTATCTGTTCCCCCCTCAACCCCCAATCCCCTCGGGACCCCTAGACCCTGGACGTAGGTATCTGTGTCCGCCCCGACTCCTTAAGCACTCCCATCACCCCTTCATCCTGGACGTAACTACCTGTGACCCCCACGAACCCCCTAAGCCACCAGGGATCCCTACAGCCTGGACACAGGTGTCTGAGCACCCCACAAACCCCCTAAGCTTCTCGGGACACATCCAGCCTGGATGTATCTGAGCCCCCAGTGAACCGCCTCATCTCCTCGGGACACCGACAGCCTGTACCTAGGTATCTGTGCCCCCAACAAACCCCCTATAACCCCCAGGACCCATCCAGACTAGATGTAGGTATCTGTACCCCCACAGCCTCCCTGGGACTCCTACAGCCTGGAGGTTTGTATCTGTGCCCCTCATGAAACCCCAACCCCCCCTGTCCCCTCCAGACTGGACATAAGTATCTGTGCACCCCACGAACCCATAAGCACCTGTAGGGACGCCAACAGCATGGACTTAGGTATTTGGGGCCCCCCAAAACCCGCTAAGCCCACCTGGGACCCCTATAGCCTAGAGATAAGCATCTGTGCTCCCTGAACCCCATAAGCCCCCCCTGGACCAATCCAGCCTGGACTTAGGTATCTGTGCCCCACATGAACCCGCTAAGCCCCCCCGGGACCCTCCAGCCTGGATGGAAGTATCTGTGCCCCCCACAACCCCTAAGTGCCGAGAAACCCCTCCAGCCTGGAGGTAGTTATCTGTGCCCACCAGAAACCGCTTTAGCGCCCCCAGGGACCACTTCAGCCTGGATGCAGATATCTGTGCCCAACACAAACGGCGTAAGCTCCCCCTGCGGAAACCTCCAGCCTGAACCTAGGTATCTGTGCCCCTTCAACACACTAATTCCCCCTGGAAGACCTGTTGCCTGGAAGTAGGTATCTCTGCCCCCCACAAACCCCCTAAGCCTCCCAGGGACCCCTACAGCCTAGACGTAGGTATCTCTGCCACCCAGAAAACCCCTAATCCACCCAGGGAACCCTACAGCATGGACCTAGGTATCTGTGCCCCCCAAGAACTCCCTAAACCCCCCAGGAACCACTCCAACCTAGACATAGATATCTGTGCCTCCCAAAAAACCCTAAGCCCCCCGGGACCCCTAGAGTATGGAGATAGGTATCTCTGCCATCCGCAAAAACCCCTAATCCTCTCCGGAACCTCTCCAGCCTGGATGTACATATCTGTGCCCCTCCCCACAAACCACCTAAGCCTCCCGGGACTCCTCCAGCCTGGATGTAGGTATATGTGCCCCCCCAAAGCCCTAAGCCCCCCCCAGAATACCTATAGCCTGGACGTAGGTATCTGTGTCTCCTACAGTACCACTAAGCCCCCCCCCCAGGGACCCCTCCAGGACATACATAGGTATCTGTGCCCCTCACCAAGTCCCTATACCCCCAGGGATCACTGTGCTCACCACAACTCCCTAAGCATACAGGGACCCCTTCAGCCTGGACGTAGATATTACTGTCCTCCAGAAAGCCTTTAATCCCCACCAGGACCTCTAGAGCCTGGACGCAAGTACCTATGCCCCTCACAACCCCCTTAACTCTCCCAGGGTCCTGCCCATACTGGATGTAGGTATCTGTGACCCTACGAACCCCCGTAAGCCCTCGAGGGATCTCTACAGCCTCCACGTAGGTGCGATGCTCTGTGCATTACCCTGTGTGGCCATATGGTGTCACTGTTGCTCCATGGGGGGAAATGCTCTGTGCATTACCCTGCGTGACCACATGGTGTCACTGTTGCTCCATGCAGGAAATGCTCTGTGTATTACCCTTCGTGGCCACATGGTGTCACTGTTGCTCCACGCAGGAAATGCTCTGTGCATTACCCTGCGTGACCACACGGTGTCACTGTTGCTCCATGCAGGAAATGCACTGTGCATTACCCTGCGTGGCCACATGGTGCCACTGTTGCTCCATGCGTGGAAATGCTCTGTGCATTACCCTTTGTGGCCACACGGTGTCACTGTTGCTCCATGCAGGAAATGCTCTGTGTATTACCCTGTGTGGCCACACGGTGTCACTCTTGCTCCATGCAGGAAATGCTCTGGGCATTACCCTGCATGGCCACACAGTGTTACTCTTGCTCCATGCGCGAAATGCTCTCAGCATTACTGTGATGGAGTGGGGACTGTCTGTGTGGCGGATGGGACAGCAGGGGCTGACTGTAGGTGAGGGACAGGACCTAAGCCTGTAACTTAAGCTAGGCAGCGGGGAGGGGGTCAGCACCTTTGCCCAGGAAGCTGAATAAAGGAAGGGGCTGGCTGGAGGGAGTTAGTTCAGTTTTGGTTTGGAGCTGGGTTGTTGGCATTCAGGGAATCCCAAACTGGAAACTAAGATTCCTGAACCCCCAGAAGGACTCGATTGAGGGGCTTGGTTGTGCCCAAAAGCCCTGCTGTATCCTTCATTCCTGTTGGCCAAAAAAAACCTTCTGTTTTACTGGCTGGCTGAGTCACTGTGTGTCCCAGGAAGAGGGGTGCAGGGCCAGATTCCACCACACTACGTGACACCCCCTAAGTCCCTCTGGGACCCCTGCAGCCTGGACGTAGGTATCTGTGCCCCCCACCAAACTCCTGAGCCCCCCCCGACCCCCTACAGCCTGGACCTAGATATCTGTGCCCCCCACGAGCTCCCTAAGCCCCCCACGGACCCCTTGAGCCTGGACGTAGATGGAACCCTTCTGCCAGGCTGAACTGATAGCAGCAAGGACTGGGTTCAATACATAGGGGTCCCTTTCCTACAATGTAATGCACACCAGCTCGAGCCCCCACCCAGTGACATGGGAAAATTTTACATACGCACCCCTAGGTGCCTCAAAGAGGCAATACTTCCCCTCTCGCAAGCATAGAGTCTGGATGTAGCAGAAAATGTTTAATAACGTGAGATAAACAACATAACATTAAATTGGGAAAACACCTTAACTAGGCCGTGTCCTTTTCCCTGAGCTCATGAGTCTAGCAATCCCCAAATCACCCCATGGCTCCAAAGTCCAATATCTCCAATGTTTCAAGAGTCCAGCAACCCCAAAATCACCCACAGTTTCGCAACCCCAGAGTTCAAGAGTCTATCTGCAGGGATTTTCCCCCTGCCAGCCTGAGTAGAAAGGGGCACCTTATGTGGTCCACTGCTGACTGCTCTGCTCTCCATGGGATTCTGCTTTTGCCTTACCCACAAACTGCTCAGCTCGGTCCACCAGCTGCTCTGCCAGCCGACCTGTGTTCTGCTCCAGCTGTCCCCCAAAACTGCTAGACTCACCACACTTCGTGGGTCACTCCCACAAACTGCTCCTGTCTGCCAACTACTCTGTTTTACAATACAGTTTCAGAGTCCCCCAGAAACTAACACATCTTTTCAGTGATTTCAGCTCAAGAACCTAGAAATTCAACTCTTAAGAAAATAAAAAATCAACACTGCTATTCAACTGTTAAAAGAAAACAAGCGCAATTGTTAACTCTAGCTCACCCAAGGAGCCCACTCCCTTGTCTAGTGAGTGCCACTCAACTGATGGTGAGAATCCCTGTCTCAAAGCTGTTTCACAGTTCCTCATCCACACAATCAGGGTGACAACACTCCACATCTCACACCCCAACAACAAATCAACTGGGGATACCATAGCTGCCAAAGTAACCATCCCAGGCTGCCGTAGCCGTGTCACGCACGGTGGGTATGTCTATGCAAACATGATCAGACCCTGAAATCCTTTTCCACACTTGCCATAATTCACCACCAGATGTGAGGGTAGAGTTCATCCTGCTTCTGCTTAAATAGGTATCTGTGCCCCCCACAACCCCCTAATCCCACCAGAACCCATCTAGCCTGGATAATGGTATCTGTGCTCTCCACAAACCTCTAAGCCCCCCCTCTAAGCCCCCCCAGGCCCCACAAGCCCAAAAACCTCCTAAGCTACCCAGGGCCACCTAGCATCAGGATGTAGGTATCTGTTCCCCCCCCAAACACACCTAATCCCCCCGGAACCCCTCCAGCCTAGATGTAGGTATTTCTGACCCCACGAATCTGCAAAGACATGACAGGACCCCTCCAGGATCGACATAGGTATCTGTGCCCACACAACCCTCCTAAGACCCCCAAAACCCCTCCAGCCTAGACGCAGGTATCTGTGCCCAGCATGAACCCCGTAATGTCCCTAGGACCCCTCTTGCCTGGATGAATGTATCTGTGCCCCTTACAAGCCCCTAAGCCCCCCCCAGGATCCCTATAGACCGGACGTAGATATCTGTGCACCCTCACGAACCCACTGATCCTCCCAGCGACCCCTACAGCATGGAAGTAGGTATCTGTACCCCAAAATTCCCCAAAGCAACCCCAGGACCCCTACAGCCTCGATATAGGTATCTGTGCCCCCGCACAACTCCCTAATACCCCCAGAACTCCTCCAGCCTGGACGTAGATATTTGTGACTTCCAGGAACCCCCAAAGCCCTCCCCAGGACTTCTCCAGTCCCTACATAGGTATCTCTGCCCCCCCCACCAGCCTTCTAAGACCCATAGGGCCCCCACCAGTCTGGTTATAGCTATGTGTACGCCACACAAACCCCCTAAGCTCCCCAGAGCCCCCTCCAACTGGTACGTAGGTATCTGCGCAACCACAAAGCCTTAAGTCCCCCAGGGACCCCTCCAGACCATACGTAGGTTTCTGTGACCCTTACCAACTCCTTAAACCCCCAGGGACCACTACAGCCTGGACGTATGTATCTATGCTCACCACAACCCCCTAAGCCATCCAGGGACCTCTCCAGCCCTGACGTAGATATTTGTGCCCCTCATGAAGCCCCTAATGCCCACCAGAATGTCTCCAGCCTGGACGTAGCTACCTGTGCCCCCCACGACCCCTAAGCCCCCCAGGGATCTCTACAGCCTATACATAGGCGTGATGCTCTGTGCATTACCCTGCATGGCCACATGGAATCACTGTTGCTCCATGCGGGAAATGCACTGTGCATTACCCTGCCTGGCCACACGGTGTCACAGTTGCTCCATATGGGAAATGTTCTGTGCGTTACCGTGCGTGGTCACATGGTGGCACTGTTGCTTCATGCGGGAAATGCTCTGTGCATTACCCAGTGTGGCCACATGGTGTCACTGTTGCTCCATGCGGGAAATGCTCCGTGCATTACTGTGATGGAGTAGGGACTGTCTGTGTGGGGGATGGGAGAGCAGGGGGTGACTTTAGGACCGGACACGTGCTCAGCCTGTAACGTCAGTTAGGCGGGGGGAGGGGTCAGCACCTTTGCCCGGGAAGCTGGACACAGGAAATGGCCAGCTGGAGGGAGTTCCGTTAGTTCAGTTTCGGTTTTGGTCTGGGTGATTGGAACTCAGGGATTCCCAAACTGGGAACTAAGTTTCCTTAACCCCTAGAAGGACTTGATTGTGGGGTCCTGCTTGTGCCTCCAAGCTCTGCTGTATCCTTCGCTCCTGTTGTCCAATAAACCTTCTGTTTTACTGGCTGGCTGAGAGTCACTGTAAGTCCCAGGAAGAGGTGTGCAGGAACGGACACCCCCACACTCCGTGACAGACCCTAAGCCCCTCCGAGACCCCTGCAGCCTGGACGTAGGTATCTGTGCCTCCCAGCAAACACCTAAGACACTCAGAGATCCCTCCAGCCTGAACTTAGGTATTTATGCCCCCCACAAACCCCCTAAGCTCCCGAGAGACATATACAGCCAGAACATCGGTATCTGTACCCCATATAGACTCCATAAGCCCCTTGCGACACTCCAGTGTGCACATAGGTATATGTGCCCCTCAGAAACCCTCTAAGCCCCCAGGAACCCCTACAGCCTGGACATAGGTATTTGCACTCCCACAACCCCCCAAACCCCCCCCTCCCGGGACATCTACAATCTAGACGTAGATATCTGTGCCCCTCACGAAACCTCTAACCCCGCTGGGAACGATACAGCCTGGACATACGTATCTGTGCCCACTCGAACCCCTAAAACCCACTGGTACCCCTACAGCCTGGACATCATAGGTGTCTTTGGCCCCCACAAATCCCCTAAGACTCCCAGGATGCTTCCAGCCTGGACGTAGGTATCTTTGCCCCCCACTAACCCCTTAAGCCCCCCTGGTAACCCTACAGCCTGGATGTAGGAATATGTGCCCCCCACGAACCCTCTAAGCCCCCATGGGACCCCTAGAGCATGGAGATTGGTATCTGTGTCCCCCCAAACTCTCTAAGCCCCCCAGGGACCGCTATGGCCTGGACATAGGTATCTGTGCACCCCAAGGCCCCTAAGATCCCCCGGACCTCTGCAGCCTGGCTGTCGGTGTGACGGTGCTGCCCGTGGGAGCCAGCTCAGCTCACTCAATCAGAGTGAATTGCAAACAGAACAGGGCAGACAAATCCCAAACGCTGCTGGTTATTTCAATACTTAGATTTACCAAGCCAGCACAAAACAGCTTCTGTAGTACCTCACTGGTTACTTAGAAGTTTAAACCACGCAGTTCCCTTAAAGTACACAGCCTCAGGCCTCCGTCCAGACACACCTGTTAGATATGATGATGATTCCTGAAAATCTTACTTCATCATATAAAAGAAAAGATTCTTCCGATCCCAAAGGATCAGCCACATAACCAGGTTCAATTATAACTTAGATTTTACCTAAAATACATGCTATAGCCAATTCTTATTAACTAAGCTAAAATTTATTAGAAAAGAAAAGAGAGAGAGTGAGTGTTGGTTAAAAGATTAATAGACATATAGACTTGAATTCAATTTTTGAGGTTCAGATACAAAGTAGAGATGAGCTTGTAGTTGACAAAAGTCCTTTTAGAAATAGTCCATAGGTTATAATCCAATGTCCATATTCAGGGTGGCTCCAGTCAATGACTGGGGATCTCAATCCTTGTGGCTTAAGGCTTCCCCCTCTTGAAACCCAAAGCAGATCTGAGATGAAGAAGGATCGTGTCCCAGGTTCTTAAACATTTCCAGAAGCCTATCAGCCTGAGAAAACAATAGGCTTAACACTTCTTCCAAACATCCTGGCAATTAGTACATCCATCAAACAGTTCAGATACAGATTACCACAACCTTCAAAGAGACACAGACAATAATACTATTTCACTCAAGTATCATCATAAATGTTAATATTCTTTTTTTGCTCTTTGAATTAAAACTATAGCAATAGACAAGACTTGTTTGCGGACATCACAAGACCTGAGCAAACACTTCCCCTTCTACTTCTAACACTGCAGACTTGAATTTCAAAGCTCTGTTCATTTACATATCTTGTTAACCAGTTTTTAAGGTTCACCCACGGGTCAGGTCAGTCGGTGAGGTGAGTTAATTAACTCTTTCTGGCCCTGTCACCTTTCAATGAGATATTAGATTATACTTATAATGTCACAGTCTTGGTGAGTTGACTGCTGCAGCTCCCCATAGACTCTGCCTGCGCCTCTCACCGAGCTGGAGTACAGCAGGCGAGGGGAGAGCACTCAATGTATTGCATCTACACTAGACGCGATATATCAACCCCCGCTGGATCGATCGCTGCCCACCGATTCGGCAGGTGGTATAGACATACCCCGAGTATCTGGTGATCGGAGCTGGACCCCCGAGGGGGACACATTGAAGGAACTCAGGGGTTAAGGTGCCTCTATTGTCAACTGTCAGGGCTGCTGTGGCTCAGAGGAGTGTGCTTGACTGCCTGGCAGGCTTAGGAGCCGCAAGCCTTGGAGGTGGGAGAAGTGAAGCGGCCACGGCGTGCTCGGAATGCTCGTGCTCGGAGCAGGGCTGAGCTCGGGCGAGGGGGGTGCCGCAGGGCAGAGCAGGAGAGTTGCCACAAGAGGGGAGCCTCAGGGTGGAGGGGGGAGCTGCCACGGGTGGGGCGCCTCAGGGCAGGGATGCGGGGGGGGAGGGTGCAAGGTGGAAGTTTCGCCTAGGGCATGAAACTTCCTTGCACCGGCCCTGCCCCACGCCCTGCCTACAGCCAGCCCTGCACCCCCTGCCCTGCTCTGCCGGCAGTCAGTCTCTGTCTCCAGCCAGCCCTGCACCTTCTGCTTTGCCTGCACCAGCCGCATCCTCTCTGCCCTGTCTCCAGCCAACAACTGATGCAGCCCCCTGTCTGAAGCCAGCCAGCCACGCAGCCCTTGCCCTGCCTGAAGCCAGACCCTACCTCCAGCCAACCCCACATCCACTGGTGCCCTGCACTTCCCAGGGCACTAACCCTGCACATCTGCTTAAATGAGGGGGGCATGGAGCAGCTGGGACCCACACATGTGCACACCCTAGGGTGACCAGACAGCAAGTGTGAAAAATCAGGATGGCGTGGGGGGTAATAGGATCCTAGATAAGACCCCAAAATTCGGACTGTCCCTATAAAATTGGGACATCTGGTCACCACAGCACACCCCCAGGACTCCTGAGTTCCATTGCTGGGTTTCCTATTGGTTCCTCTGCTGGTTGTTTTCCTTTTCCTGGGGACTTTGGGTAAGTTGCTCCCCACTCTCGGGCTCTGTCCCCAGCAGTCAAATGGGGATTTCATACCTTCCCGCTATTGGAAAGTGCTGGGAGAATCTCCCAGCAAAAGCTGCTCTGACAGTGCTAAGCAGCATCTGACCAATCAAGGTCGGAGCTCACTGCCCAGGAGGAGAGCTTGGCTCTGGGGTTTCACTTCAGCCCAGTGTAGAGAGATAGCCCTAACCATGGAGTTTGGCTCAAGAAGACCAAGTCTCCAATTTGTTAAGGGTGTTTTGAATTTCAATCCTGTGCTCCAAAGTGCTTGGTGTCAGTTGTAAACTTTAGGAGCATGCTCTCCACTCCATTTTCCAAATCATTCATGAAAATATAGAATAGTACCTGACACCGGACTGATCCCTGCCAGACCCACTAGGTTCACCCTCCCCGTTGGGCAGCTAAACATGGAGAAGGGCTCCTGGAGTCTTGGCTTTCAATCAGCTCTGCACCCACATTACACTGATTGCAGCTGGACTACATTTCCCTCGTTTGCTTCTGAGAATGTCCTATGGGACTGTGTCAAAAGCCTTAGTAACACCAAGCTAGATCCCATCTATTGTTTACTCACCTCTACCAGGCCCAGAACCCTGCCAAAGAAGGAAAGAGGATTGGTTTGGAATGATTTGTTCTTGACAATTCCACGTTCACTAGTCATAAGAACCAAATCATCCTGTAGGTGCTGCTGACAAACTTAGTGTTTAAGAATGTATTGCAGGATCTCTCCAGCTATGGCAGTCAGGCTAGCTAGTCTGTAAGTCCCAGAGATCTTTTTGTTCCCCTTTGAAAGATAGGTCCTGTCTTGTTCATGGATGGGAAGATGTTCTTTTTCAGGGGTCTCAGACAAGAACTGGGGCACAACACCTGGTTTGTTAAGGCCACAAAAACGGAGGCAGGAACCTCTTCTCTGCTGCTGGAAAAGAACCACAGGTACCTGAAAGATAGGGACTCACATCTTTGAATGGGCTTTAAAAAGGCAGTGGTTAATAAGTTTGGCCCCGACCATTTCTTGTTTCCACAGACTAGACATGTTAGCAAACTTTAGAATTCCTTGGTGCAAAACACTGTGAAACTCCCCTTTCTCCTTCACAGAGGGCTTTAATACCCCTTATCTCACTTGGGCTCTAAACTGCCCATAGTTCGAGAACTGTTCCTGTTCCGATTGGACAGATGGGAGAAGGGAAGTGACCTACCCAAGGCCTAAACAACAAGGCGATGGCAGAGCCAGAAAGAGAAGCAACCAGTTCTGACTCCTGTTCTAACAGATGAAAACACCCCAGAGCCCAGGAATCGAGATGGTGGGAAAATTTCATTCAAATAGTTTCTGTCCGAAAATCCCATTTAGACTAAACCAGTTTGTTTCTCAAAATCATAACAAGTGGGATGAAAGATCTTTGCAAAAATATTTTGTTGCAAAACAAAAGCATCTCCTCTTTGTCAGAGTGTGTTAAATTGTCTCCTCGCACACAAAGAGGAGACACTTACATCTCAACCATTAGATAAGATGCTTCAATCTGAGCTAAGTCGTTGCTACTATTAACAATTTCAAAATAAAAAAATACAAATAAAATAGACTATTTCAGCTAATCTATTAAGTCATAATCTGCTCTGAGTAAACATGATGGGAAACTTCATATTATGCACTACTTCTAGCGACACTCCCAAATGGATCCGCACCCTTCACCCACCATGAGGTAGGTAAGAGCGGATCATTATTATCCCTACTTGAAAGAGGGAGAAGCTAAGGCTGAGAAAGGAGAATTGACTTGTCTTAGGTCACACAACCCGTCAGAGGCAGTGTTGGGAATAGGACCGAAGAGCCCTGATTTTCAAACAAACCATCGGATCTTGAATTTCAGACATTGAATGACCTGAATACTCTGCTCTCAGATGAGCTCCATACCAACAACAGTGACAGTAATTATTCAGCAAGTATTTGAGGAGAACTGCAATGTTAGAGGGAATCATCAACTGCTCAGAGACAATTAATGCAGAGAAGCAGCAAAATTAATCAAAGATAGAACTGGTTCTGACTTATTTACTTGATCTTAAAAGAGAACAACAAGACCAGAGTCTCCTCCCTGTCAATAACCCCCTGCTCAACCAATCAGGGTAGAGACTGAGGACGGGAGGCTGAGGGTTCTCACCAGAGAGCCCAAAGGATGGCCCAGGTCACCGGTGGGGATCACTGCCCGAGCACTATTTCAGTCCCACATTTTTGGGTGGACCTTCCATAGTGGGAGCTGCAGAGGACTTCCCTGCAACACACACACACACACCCCTCCGTCCTGTTGTTGGGAAGGGAACAGGAGAAAGGACAAAAGAAGCAAGAGAAGAAGAGGAGGGAGGGATGGAGGAAGAGGTGAAACAAAAAGGAAAAACCCTAATGTCCCCAGCGATTCTAAGGGACAAAATCCCAGGTGCGTAATAAATTTCTGCCTCCTTAAGCTCGTGTTTTCCATGCCTAGAATTCACT
>NC_066634.1:13170933-13240116 GCF_025201925.1 Gopherus flavomarginatus | reverse complement strand
TGTGTGGCCGTCCTTATCGCTGAGAGAGAGCTTCCCCGGCAACAAAGCCAAACTACCTCCAATGAGGGGCAGGAGCTTTGTCACCGGGAGCACAGCTCCACCTATGATGCGCTGTTCACACTGCCGCTTTTCATGGCTCAAATTTTGGCATTCGGGGAGTGTTTTTTCTCACCGCAGAGAGACAAAATTTTTAGCAACAAAAGCCGAAATTAAAAAAAACTCCTCTGCAACCTGTTTAATTTTACCTTTATACAACCTTTATACTGCCTCCAGTTCTGGTATCCTCATTTGAAAAAGATGTTGTGAAATTGGAGCTAGGGCAGCAAAGAGCCACCAAATGTTCTGAGGGCTGGAGAAAAATGCCTTCCAGTGAGCTATTGAAAGAGCTCAACCTGTTTAGCTTATCAAAAGAAGATTGAAAGGTGATTTCATTGAAATGTTGAAGGGCCTTAATGGAGAGAAAAGATTGGGTATTTACGGGCTCTTGAATGGAGCAGAGAAAGGCATAACAAGACCCAATGGCTGGAAAGTGAAAAGAGACAAATTCATATTGCAACTGAGGCACAATAGTCAACAGCGAGGATGATTCACCACAGGAGCAAGCTACCAAGGAAAGTGGTGGATTCACCATCTCCTGATGTCATTTAATGAAGACTAGATGCCTTTCTGGAATGTGTTTGCCCCCAAAGTAGCTGTTATGTCATACAGGAGGCCTGTGATATGCAGGTTAGATGCTCTAATGGTGTCTTCTGACCATGAAGTCGACTAATTTCTGAAAAACTGAGTGTAGCATTGGGAGCAGCATCTGATGTTTTCCTGTCTAGCCGGCTTGCTACCTAGAACGAACGCTCCTTGAGTGGGGTGATCCACAGGGAGTAGCTCAAACCTCCAAAGTGCCTGGCCAGGGGCAGGACATTAGCCCAGCAAGGGAGGGGTGTGTCAGTGACATCACAAAGGCCTTTTGCAGGACCTCAGACTATTGGTCAAAGGTGGTGGGGAGGTGGTGACCTCACAGAGAGATGCTGACATCAGCCAGGCAGGACAGGGGCGAGGGGCCAGGGAAACCTCAGAGACCTCTGTGGCTTTGCTTCAGCACGTTTCCTTCTCCAGGTCTCTCTTTGAGGACTGAGAGATTAGTTGGGGTCATGGACATGAGCGCCAGGAGAAACCTCTTTCTAGTTTCCTCCTTCCCTTGTAGTGATTTTACTAGAAAACAGCCGTCCCTATTTAGAAGGTAAGAGCCTCCTGGAGGTTTGAAACATGTTCAGTCTGATCTATCTGGTGACAAGTGAATTCTAGGCATGGAAAACACGAGCTTAAGGAGGCAGAATTTTATTGCGCACCTGGGATTTTGTCCCTTAGAATCGCTGGGGACATTAGGGTTTGTCCTTTTTGTTTCACCTCTTCCTCCATCCCTCCCTCCTCTTCTTCTCTTGCTTCTTTTGTCCTTTCTCCTGTTCCCTTCCCAACAACAGGACGGAGTTGTGTGTGTGTGTGTTGCAGGGAAGTCCTCTGCAGCTCCCACTATGGAAGGTCCACCCAAAAATGTGGGACTGAAATAGTGCTCGGGCAGTGATCCTCACCGGTGACCTGGGCCATCCTTTGGGCTCTCTGGTGAGAACCCTCAGCCTCCCGTCCTCCGTCTCTACCCTGATTGGTTGAGCAGGGGGATATTGACAGGGAGGAGACTCAGGTCCTTGTTGTTCTCCTTTAAGATCAAATAAATAAGTCAGAACCAGTTCTATCTTTGATTAATTTTGCTGCTTCTCTGCATTAATTGTCTCTGAGCAGTTGATGATTCCCTCTAACATTGCAGTTCTCCTCAAATACTTGCTGAATAATTACTGTCACTGTTGTTGGTCTGGAGCTCATCTGAGAGCACAGTATTCAGGTCATTCAATGTCTGAAATTCAAGATCCGATGGTTTGTTTGAAAATCAGGGCTCTTCGGTCCTATTCCCAACACTGCCTCTGACGGGCTGTGTGACCTAAGACAAGTCAATTCTCCTTTCTCAGCCTGAGCTTCTCCCTCTTTCAAGTAGGGATAATAATGATCCGCTCTTACCTACCTCATGGTGGGTGAAGGATGCGGATCCATTTGGGAGTGTCACTAGAAGTAGTGCATAATATGAAGTTTCCCAGATTATGACATAATAGATTAGCTGAAATAGTCTATTTTATTTGTATTTTTTTATTTTGAAATTGTTAATAGTAGCAACGACTTAGCTCAGATTGAAGCATCTTATCTAATGGTTGAGATGTAAGTGTCTCCTCTTTGTGTGCGAGGAGACAATTTAACACTCTGACAAAGAGGAGATGCTTTTGTTTTGCAACAAAATATTTTTGCAAAGATCTTTCATCCCACTTGTTATGATTTTGAGAAACAAACTGGTTTAGTCTAAATGGGATTTTCGGACAGAAACGGTTTGAATGAAATTTTCCCACCATCTCGATTCCTGGGCTCTGGGGGTTTTCATCTGTTAGAACAGGAGTCAGAACTGGTTGCTTCTCTTTCTGGCTCTGCCATCGCCTTGTTGTGTAGGCCTTGGGTAGGTCACTTCCCTTCTCCCATCTGTCCAATCGGAACAGGAACAGTTCTCGAACTATGGGCAGTTTAGAGCCCAAGTGAGATAAGGGGTATTAAAGCCCTCTGTGAAGGAGAAAGGGGAGTTTCACAGTGTTTAGCACCAAGGAATTCTAAAGTTTGCTAAAATGTCTAGTCTGTGGAAACAAGAAATGGTCGGGGCCAAACTTATTAACCACTGCCTTTTTAAAGCCCATTCAAAGATGTGAGTCCCTATCTTTTAGGTACCTGTGGTTCTTTGCCAGCAGCAGAGAAGAGGTTCCTGCCTCCGTTTTTGTGGCCTTAACAAACCAGGTGTTGTGCCCCAGTTCTCATCTGAGACCCCTGAAAAAGAACATCTTCCCATCCATGAACAAGACAGGACCTATCTTTCAAAGGGGAACAAAAAGACCTCTGGGACTTACAGACTAGCTAGCCTGACTGCCATAGCTGGAGAGATCCTGCAATACATTCTTAAACACTCAGTTTGTCAGCAGCACCTACAGGATGATTTGGTTCTTATGACTAGTGAGCGTGGAATTGTCAAGAACAAATCATTCCAAACCAATCCTCTTTCCTTCTTTGGCAGGGTTCTGGGCCTGGTAGAGGTGAGTAAACAATAGATGGGATCTAGCTTGGTGTTACTAAGGCTTTTGACACAGTCCCATAGGACATTCTCAGAAGCAAACGAGGGAAATGTAGTCCAGCTGCAATCAGTGTAATGTGGGTGCAGAGCTGGTTGAAAGCCAAGACTCCAGGAGCCCTTCTCCATGTTTAGCTGCCCAACGGGGAGGGTGAACCTAGTGGGTCTGGCAGGGATCAGTCCGGTGTCAGGTACTATTCTATATTTTCATGAATGATTTGGAAAATGGAGTGGAGAGTATGCCCCTAAAGTTTACAACTGACACCAAGCACTTTGGAGCACAGGATTGAAATTCAAAACACCCTTAACAAATTGGAGACTTGGTCTTCTTGAGCCAAACTCCATGGTTAGGGCTCTCTCTCTACACTGGGCTGAAGTGAAACCCCAGAGCCAAGCACTCCTCCTGGGCAGTGAGCTCCGACCTTGAATGGTCAGATGCTGCTTAGCACTGTCAGAGCAGCTTTTGCTGGGGGATTCTCCCAGCACTTTCCAATAGCGGGAAGGTATGAAATCCCCATTTGACTGCTGGGGACAGAGCCCGAGAGTGGGGAGCAACTTGCCCAAAGTCCCCAGAAAAAGGAAAACAACCAGCAGAGGAACCAATAGGAAACCCAGCAATGGAACTCAGGAGTCCTGGGGGTGTGCTGTGGTGACCAGATGTCCCAATTTTATAGGGACAGTCCGAATTTTGGGGTCTTATGTAGGATCCATTTACCCCCCACGCCCTCCCGATTTTTCACACTTGCTGTCTGGTCACCCTAGGGTGTGCACATGTGTGGGTCCCAGCTGCTCCCTGCCCCCCTCATTGAAGCAGATGTGCAGGGTTACTGCCCTGGGAAGTGCAGGGCACCAGTGGATGTGGGGTTGGCTGGAGGTAGGGTCTGGCTTCAGGCAGGGCAAGGGCTGCATGGCTGGCTGGCTTCAGGCAGGGGGGTGCATCAGGGTTTGGCTGGAGACAGGGCAGGGAGGATGCGGCTGGTGCAGGCAAAGCAGAAGGTGCAGGGCTGGCTGGAGACAGAGGCTGACTGCCGGCAGGGCAGGGCAGGGGGTGCAGGGCTGGCTGCAGGCAGGGCGTGGGGCAGGGCCGGTGCAAGGAAGTTTCATGCCCTAGGCGAAACTTCCACCTTGCACCCTTCCCCCCCCGCACCCCTGCCCTGAGGCGCCCCACCCGTGGCAGCTCCCCCCTCCACCCTGAGGCTCCCCTCTTGTGGCAACTCTCCTGCTCTGCCCTGCGGCACCCCCGTCGCCCGAGCTCACCCCTGCTCCGAGCACGAGCACCCCGAGCACGCCGTGGCCGCTTCACTTCTCCCACCTCCAAGGCTTGAGGCGCCTAAGCCTGCCAGGCAGTCAAGCACCCTCCTCTGAGCCACAGCAGTCCTGACAGTTGATAATAGAGGCACCTTAACCCCTGAGTTCCTTCAATGTGTCCCCCTCGGGGGTCCAGCTCCGATCACCAGATACTCGGGGTATGTCTATACCACCTGCCGAATCGGTGGGCAGCGATCGATCCAGCGGGGGTTGATATATCGCGTCTAGTGTAGATGCAATACATTGAGTGCTCTCCCCTCGCCTGCTGTACTCCAGCTCGGTGAGAGGCGCAGGCAGAGTCTACGGGGAGCTGCAGCAGTCAACTCACCGAGACTGTGACATTATAAGTATAATCTAATATCTCAGGGCCAGAAAGAGTTAATTAACTCACCTCACCGACTGACCTGACCCGTGGGTGAACCTTAAAAACTGGTTAACAAGATATGTAAATGAACAGAGCTTTGAAATGCAAGTCTGCAGTGTTAGAGGTAGAAGGGGAGGTGTTTGCTCAGGTCTTGTGATGTCAGCAAACAAGTCTTGTCTATTGCTATAGTTTTAATTCAAAGAGCAAAAAAAGAATATTAACATTTATGATGATACTTGAGTGAAATAGTATTATTGTCTGTGTCTCTTTGAAGGTTGTGGTAATCTGTATCTGAACTGTTTGATGGATGTACTAATTGCCAGGATGTTTGGAAGAAGAGTTAAGCCTATTGTTTTCTCAGGCTGAAAGGCTGCTGGAAATGTTTAAGAACCTGGGACACGATCCTTCTTCATCTCAGATCTGCTTTGGGTTTCAAGAGGGGGAAACCTTAAGCCACAAGGATTGAGATCCCCAGTCATTGACTGGAGCCACCCTGAATATGGACATTGGATTATAACCTATGGACTATTTCTAAAAGGACTTTTGGCAACTACAAGCTCATCTCTACTTTGTATCTGAACCTCAAAAATTGAATTCAAGTCTATATGTCTATTAATCTTTTAACCAACACTCACTCTCTCTCTTTTCTTTTCTAATAAATTTTAGCTTAGTTAATAAGAATTGTCTATAGCATGTATTTTAGGTAAAATCTAAGTTATTATTGAACCTGGTTATGTGGCTGATCCTTTGGGATCGGACGAAACTTTTCTTTTGTATGATGAAGTAAGATTTTCAGGAATCATCATCATATCTAACAGGTGTGTCTGGACGGAGGCCTGAGGCTGGGTACTTTAAGGGAACTGCGTGGTTTAAACTTCTAAGTAACCAGTGAGGTACTACAGAAGCTGTTTTGTGCTGGCTTGGTAAATCTAAGTATTGAAATAACCAGCAGCGTTTGGGATTTGTCTGCCCTGTTTTGTTTGCAATTCACTCTGATTGAGTGAGCTGAGCTGGCTCCCACGGGCAGCACCGTCACACCTACAGCCAGGCTGCAGAGGTCCGGGGGATCTTAGGGGCCTTGGGGTGCACAGATACCTATGTCCAGGCCATAGCGGTCCCTGGGGGGCTTAGAGAGTTTGGGGGGGAAACAGATACCAATCTCCATGCTCTAGGGGTCCCATGGGGGCTTAGAGGGTTCGTGGGGGGCACATATTCCTACATCCAGGCTGTAGGGTTACCAGGGGGGCTTAGGGGTTCGAGTGGGCACAGATACGTATGTCCAGGCTGTATCGTTCCCAGGGGGGGTTAGAGGTTTCGTGAGGGGCACAGATATCTACGTCCAGATTGTAGATGTCCCGGGAGGGGGGGGTTAGGGGGGTTGTGGGAGTGCAAATACCTATGTCCAGGCTGTAGGGGTTCCTGGGGGCTTAGAGGGTTTCTGAGGGGCACATATACCTACGTGCACACTGGAGTGTCGCAAGGGGCTTGTGGAGTCTATATGGGGTACAGATACCAATGTTCTGGCTGTATAGGTCCCTCGGGGGCTTAGGGGGTTTGTGGGGGGCACAGATACCTAAGTTCAGGCTGGAGGGATCTCTGAGTGTCTTAGGTGTTTGGTGGGAGGCACAGATACCTACGTCCAGGCTGCAGGGGTCTCGGAGGGGCTTAGGGTCTGTCACGGAGTGTGGGGGAGTCCGGTCCTGCACCCCTCTTCCTGGGACTCACAGTGACTCTCAGCCAGCCAGTAAAACAGAAGGTTTATTGGACAACAGGAGCGAAGGACACAGCAGAGCTTGGAGGCACAAGCAGGACCCCACAATCAAGTCCTTCTAGGGGTTCAGGAAACTTAGTTCCCAGTTTGGGAATCCCTGAATTCCAACCACCCAGACCAAAACCGAAACTGAACTAACCCAACTCCCTCCAGCTGGCCATTTCTTGTGTCCAGCTTCCCGGGCAAAGGTGCTGACCCCTCCCCCCGCCTAGCTCAGGTTACAGGCTGAGCACGTGTCCGGTCCTAAAGTCACCCCCTGCTCTCCCATCCCCCACACAGACAGTCCCTACTCCATCACAGTAATGCCCAGAGCATTTCCCGCATGGAGCCACAGTGACACCGTGTGGCCACACTGGGTAATGCACAGAGCATTTCCCGCATGGAGCAACACTGACGCCTTGTGACCACACCAGGTAATGGACAGAGCATTTCCTGCATGGAGCAACAGTGACACCATGTGGCCATGCAGGGAAATGCACAGAGCATTTCCTGGATGGAGCAACAGTGATTCCATGTGGCCACGCAGGGTAATACACAGAGCATTTCTCTCATAGAGGAACAGTGACAACATGTGGCCATGCAGGGTAATGCACAGAGCATCACGCCTATGTAGAGGCTGTAGAGATCCCTGGGGGGCTTAGGAGTCGTAGGGGGCACAGATAGCTACGTCCAGGCTGGAGACATTCTGGTGGGCATTAGGGGCTTCATGAGGGGCACAAATATCTATGTCAGGGCTGGAGAGGTCCCTGGATGGCTTAGGGGGTTGTGGTGAGCATAGATACAGACGTCCAGGCTGCAGGGGTCCCAAAGGGACTTAGGGGGTGTAACGTAGTGTGGTGGAATCTGGCCCTGCAGCCCTCTTCCTGGGACACACAGTGACTCAGCCAGCCAGTAAAACAGAAGGTTGTTTTGGCCAACAGGAACGAGGGATACAGCAGGGCTTTTGGGCACAACCAGGACCCCTCAATCGAGTCCTTCTGGGGGTTCAGGAAGCTTAGTTCCCAGTTTGGATTCCCTGAATTCCAACAACCCAGCTCCAAACCAAAACTGAACTAACTCCCTCCAGCCAGCCCCTTCCTTTATTCACCTTCCTGGTCAAAGGTGCTGACCCCCTCCCCGCTGCCTAGTTTAAGTTACAGGCTTAAGTCCTGTCCCTCACCTATAGTCACCCGCTGCTCTCCCATCCCCCACACAGACAGTCCCCACTCCATCACAGTAATGCCCAGAGCATTTCCCGCATGGAACAACAGTGACACCATGTGGCCACACAGGGTAATGCACAGAGCATTTCCTGCATGGAGCAAGAGTGACACCGTGTGGCCACACAGGGTAATGCACAGAGCATTTCCTGCATGGAGCAAGAGTGACACCGTGTGGCCAGGCAGGGTAACGCACAGAGCATTTCCCGCATGGAGCAACATTGACACCTTGTGACCACACCAGGTAATGGACAGAGCATTTCCTGCATGGAGCAACAATGACACCATGTGGCCATGCCGGGAAATGCACAGAGCATTTCCTGGATGGAGCAACAGTGATTCCATGTGGCCACGCAGAGTAATGCACAGAGCATTTCTCTCATAGAGGAACAGTGACAACATGTGGCCATGCAGGGTAATGCACAGAGCATCACGCCTATGTAGAGGCTGTAGAGATCCCTGGGGGACTTAGGGGTCGTGGGGGGCACAGATAGCTACGTCCAGGCTGGAGACATTCTGGTGGGCATTAGGGGCTTCATGAGGGGCACAAATATCTACGTCAGGGCTGGAGAGGTCCCTGGATGGCTTACGGGGTTGTGGTGAGCATAGATACATACGTCCATGCTGTAGTGGTCCCTGGGGGTTTAAGGATTTGTTAAGGGTCACAGAAACCTACGTATGGTCTGGAGGGGTCCCTGGGGGACTTAAGGGTTTGTGGTTGCGCAGATACCTACGTACCAGTTGGAGGGGGCCCTGGGGAGCTTAGGGGGTTTGTGTGGCGTACACATAGCTATAACCAGGCTGGTGGGGGCCCTATGGGTCTTAGAAGGCTGGTGGGGGGCAGAGATACCTATGTAGGGACTGGAGATGTCCTGGGGAGGGCTTTGGGGGTTCCTGGAAGTCACAAATATCTACGTCCAGGCTGGAGGAGTTCTGGGGGTATTAGGGAGTTGTGCGGGGGCACAGATACCTATATCGAGGCTGTAGGGGTCCTGGGGTTGCTTTGGGGAATTTTGGGGTACAGATACCTACTTCCATGCTGTAGGGGTCGCTGGGAGGATTAGTGGGTTCGTGAGGGTGCAGAGATATCTACGTCCGGTCTATAGGGATCCTGGGGGGGGCTTAGGGGTTTGTAAGGGGCACAGATACATTCATCCAGGCAAGAGGGGTCTTAGGGACCTTAGGGGGTTCATGCTGGGCACAGATACCTGCGTCTAGGCTGGAGGGGTTTTGGGGGTCTTAGGAGGGTTGTGTGGGCACAGATACCTATGTCGATGCTGGAGGGGTCCTGTCATGTCTTAGCGGATTTGTGGGTTCAGAGATACCTTCATCTAGGCTGGAGGGGTTCCGGGGGGATTAGGTGTGTTTGGGGGGGGGAACAGATACCTACATCCTGATGGTAGGTGGCCCTGGGTAGCTTAGGCGGTTTTTGTCGGTCACAGATACAAACATCCATGCTGTAGGGGTCCGGAGGGACTTTGTGGGGCTCTAGGGGTCACAGATACCTACCTACAGTCTGGAAGGTTCCTGTGGGTATTAAGGGGTGTGTGGGGCATACAGATGCCTACATCTGGGCTTGTGGGTTCCCTGGGGGGCTTAGAGGTTTGTGGAGAGCACAGATACCATTATCCAGGCTTGATGGGTTCTGGTGGGATTAGGGGGTTGTGGGGGGCACAGATACCTATGTAAGCAGAAGCAGGATGAACTCTACCCTCACATCTGGTGGTGAATTATGGCGAGTGTGGAAAAGGATTTCAGGGTCTGATCATGTTTGCATAGACACACTCACCGTGCGTGACACGGCCACAGCAGCCTGGGATGGTTACTTTGGCAGCTATGGTATCCCCAGTTTATTTGTTGTTGGGGTGTGAGATGTGGAGTGTGACACCCTGATTGTGTGGATGAGGAACTGTGAAACAGCTTTGAGACAGGGATTCTCATCATCAGTTGAGTGGCACTCACTAGACAAGGGAGTGGGCTCCTTGGATGAGCCAGAAACACCAATTACATTTTCTTCTCTTTTAACAGTTGAATAGTAGATGTGGTTGTTGAATTTCTTAATAACTGAAGATCCAGGTTCTTGAGCTAAAGTCATTGAAGTGCTGTGTTAAATAGTGGGGGAGTTTGAAACTATATTGCAGAGCAGCTGATGGAGAAGAGCAGTTTGTGGAACACTTGGAATGGCTCACGGAGTGAAGTAAGCGAAGCAGTTTTTGGAGACAGCTAGAGGAGATCACAGGTTGGCTGGTGGAGCAGAGCAGCTGGTGGACTGAGCTGAGCAGTTTGTGGGAAAGGTAGAAGCAGAATCCCACGGAGAGGCAGGGCAGACAGCAGTGGACCACGTAAGGTGCCCCTTTCTACCCAGGCTGGCAGGGGGGAAAACCCGGCAGATAGACTCTTGAACTCTGGGGCTGCGGGAATGTGGGTGATTATGGGGTTGCTGGAGTCTTGAAATATTTGAGGTATTGTACTTTGGAGTCTTGGGGTGATTTGGGGATTGCTAGATTCTAGAGCCCAGGGAAAAGGACACGGCCTAGTTGAGGTGTTTTCCAAATTTAATGCTATGTTGTTTATCTCACGTTATTAAACATTTTCTGCTATACCCAGATTCTATGATTGCGAGAGGGGAAGTATTGCCTCTTTGAGGCACCTAGGGGTGTGTATGTAAAATTTTCCCATGTCACTGGGTGAGGGCTCGATCTGGTTTGCATTACGTAATAGGGAAGGGACCCCTATGTATTGAACCCAGTCCTTGCTGCTATCAATTCAGCCTGGCAGACGGGTTCCACCTATGTCCAGGCTGAAGGGGTCACTGGGGATTTGAGGAGGTTCCTGGGGGGCACAGAGATCTAGGCCCAGGCTGTAGGGGTCCCTGGGGGGCTCAGGGGTTTGGTGGGGGGCACAGATACCTACGTCCCAGCTGCAGGGGTCCCAGAGGGGCTTAGGGGGAGTCATGGAGTGTGGTGGAATCTGGCCCTGCACCCCTCTTCCAGGGACACACAGTGACTCAGCCAGCCAGTAAAACAGAGGGTTGTTTTGGCCAACAGGAACGAAGGATACAGCAGGGCTTTGGGACAAAACAGGACCCGTCAGTCGAGTCCTTCTGGGGGTTCAGGAAGCTTAGTTCCCAGTTTGGGATTCTCTGAATTCCAACTACCCAGCTCCAAAAAAAACCTGAACTAACTCCCTCCAGCCGACCCCTTCCTGTGTCCAGCTTCCCGGGCAAAGGTGCTCACTCTCTCAGCCCTGCCTAGCTCGAGTTACAGGCTTAGGTCCTGTCCCTCACCTAAAGTCACCCCCTGCTCTCCCATCCCCCACACAGACAGTCCCCACTCCATCACAGTAATGCCCAGAGCATTTCGCGCATGGAGCAACAGTAACACTGTGTGGCCATGCAGGGTAATGCACAGAGCATTTCCTGCATGGAGCAACAGTGACACCGTGTGGCCACACAGGGTAATGCACAGAGCATCTCCTGCATGGAGCAACAGTGACACCGTGTGGCCACACAGGGTAATGCACAGAGCATTTCCTGCATGGAGCAAGAGTGACACCGTGCGGCCACACAGGGTAATGCACAAAGCATGTCCACGCATGGAGCAACAGTGGCACCGTGTGGCCACGCAGGGTAATGCACAGAGCATTTCCTGCATGGAGCAACAGTGAAACCATGTGGTCACGCAGGGTAATGCACAGAGCATTTCCCCGCATGGAGCAACAGTGACACCGTGTGGCCACACAGAGTAATGCACAGAGTATTTCCTGCATGGAGCAACAGTGACACCATGTGGTCACGCAGGGTAATGCACAGAGCATTTCCTCGCATGGAGCAACAGTGACACCGTGTGGCCACACAGAGTAATGCACAGAGTATTTCCTGCATGGAGCAACAGTGAAACCGTGTGGCCACACAGGGTAATGCACAGAGCATTTCCTGCATGGAGCAACAGTGGCACCGTGTGGCGACGCAGGGTAATGCACAAAGCGTTTGCTGCATGGAGCAACAGTGACACCATGTGGTCACGCAGGGTAATGCACAGAGCATTTCCTGCATGGAGCAACAGTGACACCATGTGGTGACGCAGGGTAATGCACAGAGCATTTCCTGCATGGAGCAACAGTGACACCATGTGGCCACACAGGGTAATGCACAGAGCATCGCACCTACGTGGAGGCTGTAGAGATCCCTCGAGGGCTTACGGGGGTTCGTAGGGTCACAGATATCTACATCCAGTATGGGCGGGACCCTGGGAGAGTTAGGGGGGTTGTGAGGGGCATAGGTACTTGCGTCCAGACTGTAGAGGTCCTGGTGGGGATTAAAGGCTTCCTGGAGGACAACAATATCTACGTCCAGGCTGAAGGGGTCCCTGGACGCTTAGGGGGTTGTGGTGAGCACAGTGATCCCTGGAGGTATAGGGACTTGATGAGGGGCACAGATACGTATGTATGTCCTGGAGGGGTCCCTGGGTGGGGGCTTAGTGGTACTGTAGGAGACACAGATACCTACGTCCAGGCTATAGGCATTCTGGGGGGGCTTAGGGGTTTGGGGGGCACAGATACCTACATCCAGGCTGGAGGGGTCCCGGGGGGCTTAGGTGGTTTGTGGGGAGGGGCACAGATATGTACATCCAGGCTGGAGTGGTCCCTGGGGGGGCTAAAGCGATTTCTGGTGGGCACAGATAACTACCTCTAGGCTGGAGGGGTTTCTCGGCACTTAGGGGTTGTGGGGGGCACAGATACTTCCATCCAGGCTGGAGGGTCCCTGGGGGACTTAGCGGGTTCATGTGGGGCACAGATACCTAAGTCCAGGCTGGATGGGTCCAGGGGGGGCTTATGGGGTTCAGGGAGCACAGATGCTTATCTCTAGGCTATAGGGGTCCCTGGTGGGCTTAGGGGGTTTTGGGGGGCCCCAGATACCTAAGTCCATGCTGTAGGCGTCCCTACAGGTGCTTATGGGTTCGTGGGGTGCACAGATACTTATGTCCAGTCTGGAGGGGACAGGGGGGGTTGGGGTTTCATGAGGGGCACAGATACAAACCTCCAGGCTGTAGGAGTCCCAGGGAGGCTGTGGGGGTACAGATACCTACATCTAGTCTGGATGGGTCCTGGGGGTTATATGGGGTTTGTAGGGGGCACAGATACCTAGGTACAGGCTGTCGGTGTCCCGAGGAGATTAGGCGGTTCCCTGGGGGCTCAGATACATCCAGGCTGGATGTGTCCCGAGGAGCTTAGGGGGTTTGTGGGGTGCTCAGACACCTGTGTCCAGGCTGTAGGGATCCCTGGGAGGTTAGAGGTTCGTGGGTGTCACGGATAGGGACTTCCAGGCTGAAGGGGTCGCTGGGACGTTTAGGGGGTTTGTGGGAGTACAGATACCTACGTCCAGGCTAAAGGGGTAATGGGGGTCCTTAGGGAATCGGGGTGGACACAGATACCTACGTCCAGGGTCTAGGGGTCCCGAGGGGATTGGGGGTTGAGGGGGGAACAGATGCCTACGTCCTAGCTGAAGGGGTCCTGGGTGGTTTAGGAGGTTCGTTGGAGTCACAGATACCTAAGTCCAGGCTGTAGGGGTTCCTGGGGTATTCGGGGATTTCTGGGGGTCACAGATACCTACGTTCAGACTGGAAGGGTTCCAGAGGGCTTAGGAGATTTATAGGGGGACAGATACCAACATCCTGGCTGTAGGGGTTCCCGTGGGGATTAGGTGGTTTATGGGGGGCACAGATTACTCATAGACTCATAGACTCTAGGACTGGAAGGGACCTCGAGAGGTCATCGAGTCCAGTCCCCTGCCCTCATGGCAGGACCAAATACTGTCTAGACCATCCCTAATAGACATTTATCTAACCTACTCTTAAATATCTCCACAGATGGAGATTCCACAACTTCCCTAGGCAATCTATTCCAGTGTTTAACTACCCTGACAGTTAGGAACTTTTTCCTAATGTCCAACCTAAATCTCCCTTGCTGCAGTTTAAGCCCATTGCTTCTTGTTCTATCATTGGAGGCTAAGGTGAACAAGTTTTCTCCCTCCTCCTGATGACACCTTTTTAGATACCTGAAAACTGCTATCATGTGCCCTCTCAGTCTTCTCTTTTCCAAACTAAACAAACCCAATTCCTTCAGCCTTCCTTCATAGGTCATGTTCTCAAGACCTTTAATCATTCTTGTTGCTCTTCTCTGGACCCTCTCCAATTTCTCCACATCTTTCTTGAAATGTGGTGCCCAGAACTGGACACAATACTCCAGTTGAGGCCTAACCAGCGCAGAGTAAAGCGGAAGAATGACTTCTCGTGTCTTGTTTACAACACACCTGTTAATGCATCCCAGAATCACGTTTGCTTTTCTTGCAACAGTATCACACTGTTGACTCATATTAAGCTTGTGGTCTACTACGACCCCTAGATCTCTTTCTGCCATACTCCTTCCTAGACAGTCTCTTCCCATTCTGTATGTGTGAAACTGATTGTTCCCTCCTAAGTGGAGCACTTTGCATTTATCTTTATTGAACTTCATCCTGTTTACCTCAGACCATTTCTCCAATTTGTCCAGATCATTTTGAATTTTGACCCTGTCCTCCAAAGCAGTTGCAATCCCTCCCAGTTTGGTATCATCCGCAAACTTAATAAGCGTACTTTCTATGCCAACATCTAAATCGTTGATGAAGATATTGAACAGATCCGGTCCCAAAACAGACCCCTGCGGAACCCCACTTGTTATACCTTTCCAGCAGGATTGGGAGCCATTAACAACTACTCTCTGAGTACGGTTATCCAGCCAGTTATGCACCCACCTTATAGTAGCCCCATCTAAATTGTACTTTCCTAGTTTATCTATAAGAATATCATGCGAGACCGTATCAAATGCCTTACTAAAGTCTAGGTATATCACATCCACCGCTTCTCCCTTATCCACAAGGCTCGTTATCCTATCAAAGAACGCTATCAGATTAGTTTGACACGATTTGTTCTTTACAAATCCATGCTGGCTATTCCCTATCACCTTACCACCTTCCAAGTGTTTGGAGATGATTTCTTTGATTACCTGCTCCATTATCTTCCCTGGCACAGAAGTTAAACTAACTGGTCTGTAGTTTCCTGGGTTGTTTTTATTTCCCTTTTTATAGATGGGCACTATATTTGCCCCCTTCCAGTCTTCTGGAATCTCCCCCGTCTCCCATGATTTCCCAAAGATAATAGCTAGAGGCTCAGATACCTCTTCTATTAACTCCTTGAGTATTCTAGGATGCATTTCATCAGGCCCTGGTGACTTGCAGGCATCTAACTTTTCTAAGTGATTTTTTACTTGCTCTTTCCTTATTTTCTCTTCTAAACCTACCCTCTTCCCGTAAGCATTCACTATACTAGACATTCCTTCAGACTTCTCAGTGAAGACTGAAACAAAGAAGTCATTAAGCATCTCTGCCATTTCCAAGTCTCCCGTTACTGTTTCCCCCTCCTCACTGAGCAGTGGGCTTACCCTGTCCTTAGTCTTCCTCTTGCTTCTAATGTATGACAGATACCAATGTCCTGGCTGTAGATGTTCCTCCACGGTGGCCTCACGGCTGGAAGAGCTCCCACTCCCTTCTATTACCTGGGGGCTGCAGCAGGGGCACAGAGCTTCTCTGGTCTCACTCCTTTACCCCTGCCCCGCTGTGGCCCTGACACCAGAGAAGCTCTGTGCCCCTGCTGCAGCCTCTGCGCCATATCAGGGAGTGGGAGCTCCTCCAGCCCTGGGGCCACCGTGAGGGAGACTTTTCCAGGGGGACCCAATTTGGCCAGGGGCCCCCGGGACCCCGACAGCCTGGATGTAGGGTTATGTGCGACCACAGCCCCTCTATGTACCCCAGGAACATCTACAGCCAGGACATTGGTATCTGTGCCCCCCGAACCCACAAAGCCCCCCAGGGAACTTTACACCCAGTATGTTGGTATCTGTGCCCCCCATAAATCTCCTAAGCGCTCCAGGACCCCTCCAGTCTGCACGTAGGTATCTGTGACCCCCAGAAATCCCTGAATGCCCCAGGAACCCCTACAGCCTGGACTTAGGTATCTGTGACTCCAACTAACCTCCTAAACCACCCAAGACACCTCCAGCTATGACGTAGGTATCTGTTCCCCCCTCAAACCCCAATCCCCTCGGGACCCCTAGACCCTGGACGTAGGTATCTGTGTCAGCCCCGATCCCTTAAGCACTCCCATTACCCCTTCAGCCTGGACGTAACTACCTGTGACCCCCACGAACCCCCTAAGCCCCCAGGGATCCCTACAGCCTGGACACAGGTGTCTGAGCACCCCACAAAACCCCTAAGCTCCTCGGGAAACATCCAACCTGGATGTATCTGAGCCCCCAGTGAACCGCCTAATCTCCTCGGGACACCGACAGCCTGTACCTAGGTATCTGTGCCCCCCACAAACCCCCTATAACCTCCAGGACCCATCCAGACTAGATGTAGGTATCTGTACCCCCACAGCCTCCCTGGGACTCCTACAGCCTGGAGGTTTGTATCTGTGCCCCTCATGAAACCCCAACCCCCCCTGTCCCCTCCAGACTGGACATAAGTATCTGTGCACCGCACGAACCCATAAGCACCTGTAGGGACGCCTACAGCATGGACTTAGGTATCTGGGGCCCCCCAAAACCCCCTAAGCCCACCAGGGACCCCTATAGCCTAGAGATAAGGATCTGTGCTCCCTGAACCCCATAAGCCCCCCTTGGACCCATCCAGCCTGGACTTAGGTATCTGTGCCCCACATGAACCCGCTAAGTCCCCCAGGGACCCTCCAGCCTGGATGGAAGTATCTGTGCCCCCCACAACACCTAAGTGCCGAGAAACCCCTCCAGCCTGGAGGTAGTTATCTGTGCCCACCAGAAACCGCTTTAGCCCCCACAGGGACCACTCCAGCCTGGATGCAGATATCTGTGCCCAACACAAACGGCGTAAGCGCCCCCCCGGGGACCCTCCAGCCTGCACCTAGGTACCTGTGCCCCCCCAACACACTAATTCCCCCTGGAAGACCTATTGCTGGAAGTAGGTATCTCTGCCCCCCACAAACCCCTAATCCTCTCCGGAACCTCTCCAGCATGGATGTACATATCTGTGCCCCTCCCCACAAACCACCTAAGCCCCCCGGGACCCCTCCAGACTGGATGTAGGTATCTGTGCCCCCCCAAAGCCCTAAGCCCCCCCCCAGAATGCCTATAGCCTGGACGTAGGTATCTGTGTCTCCTACAGTACCACTAAGCCCCCCCAGGGACCCCTCCAGGACATACATAGGTATCTGTGCCCCTCACCAAGTCCCTATACCCCCAGGGATCACTGTGCTCACCACAACCCCCTAAGCGTCCAGGGACCCCTTCAGCCTGGACGTAGATATTGTTGTCCTCCAGGAAGCCTTTAATCCCCACCAGGACCTCTACAGCCTGGACGCAAGTACCTATGCCCCTCACAACCCCCCTAACTCTCCCAGGGTCCCGCCCATACTGGATGTAGGTATCTGCGACCCTACGAACCCCCGTAAGCCCTCGAGGGATCTCTACAGCCTCCACGTAGGTGCGATGCTCTGTGCATTACCCTGTGTGGCCACACGGTGTCACTGTTTCTCCATGCGGGGAAATGCTCTGTGCATTACCCTGCGTGACCACACGGTGTCACTGTTGCTCCATGCAGGAAATGCTCTGTGCATTACCCTGCATGACCACATGGTGTCACTGTTGCTCCATGTAAGAACTGCTCTGTGCATTACCCTGTGTGGCCACATGGTGTCACTGTTGCTCCACGGGGGAAATGCTCTGGGCATTACCCTGCATGGCTACACAGAGTTACTGTTGCTCCATGCGCGAAATGCTCTGGGCATTACTGTGATGGAGTGGGGACTGTCTGTGTGGGGGATGGGAGAGCAGCGGGTGACTTTAGGTGAGGGACTGGACCTAAGCCTGTAACTTAAGCTAGGCAGCTGGGAAGGGGTGAGCACCTTTGCCCAGGAAGCTGAATAAAGGAAGGGGCTGGCTGGAGGGAGTGAGTTCAGTTTTGGTTTGGAGCTGGGTTGTTGGAATTCTGGGAATCCCAAACTGGGAACTAAGCTTCCTGAACCCCCAGAAGGACTCGATTGAGGGGTCCTGGTTGTGCCCAAAAGCCCTGCTGTATCCTTCGTTCCTGTTGGCCAAAAAAACCTTCTGTTTTACTGGCTGGCTGAGTCACTGTGTGTCCCAGGAAGAGGGGTGCAGGGCCAGATTCCACCACACTACGTGACACCCCCTAAGTCCCTCTGGGACCCCTGCAGCCTGGACGTAGGTATCTGTGCCCCCCACCAAACTCCTGAGCCCCCCCGACCCCCTACAGCCTGGACCTAGATATCTGTGCCCCCCACGAACTCCCTAAGCCCCCCAGGCACCCCTTGAGCCTGGACGTAGGTGGAACCCTTCTGCCAGGCTGAACTGATAGCAGCAAGGACTGGGTTCAATACATAGGGGTCCCTTGCCTACAATGTAATGCAAACCAGCTCGAGCCCCCACCCAGTGACATGGGAAAATTTTACATACGCACTCCTAGGTGCTTTAAAGAGGCAATACTTCCCCTCTCGCAAGCACAGAGTCTGAGTGTAGCAGAAAATGTTTAATAACATGAGATAAACAACATAGCATTAAATTGGGAAAACACCTCAACTAGGCCGTGTCCTTTTCCCTGGGCTCATGAGTCCAGCAATCCCCAAATCACCCCAAGGCTCCAAAGTCCAATATCTCCAACGTTTCAAGAGTCCAGCAACCCCAAAATCACCCACAGTTGCGCAACCCCAGAGTTCAAGAGTCTATCTGCAGGGTTTTTCCCCCTGCCAGCCTGAGTAGAAAGGGGCACCTTATGTGGTCCACTGCTGACTGCTCTGCCTCTCCATGGGATTCTGCTTTTGCCTTCCCCACAAACTGCTCAGCTCAGTCCACCAGCTGCTCTGCCAGCCGACCTGTGTTCTGCTCCAGCTGTCCCCCAAAACTGCTAGACTCACCTCACTCCGTGGGCCACTCCCACAAACTGCTCCTGTCTGCCAACTACTGTGTTCTGCAATACAGTTTCAGAGTCCCCCACAAGCTAACACATCTTTTCAGTGATTTCAGCTCAAGAACCTAGAAATTCAACTTTTAAGAGAATAAAAAATCAACACTGCTATTCAACTGTTAAAAGAAAAAAAGTGCAATTGGTGACTCTAGCTCACCCAAGGAGCCCACTCCCTTGTCTAGTGAGTGCCACTCAACTGATGGTGAGAATCCCTGTCTCAAAGCTGTTTCACAGTTCCTCATCCACACAATCAGGGTGACAACACTCCACATCTCACACCCCAACAACAAATAAACTGGGGATACCATAGCTGCCAAAGTAACAATCCCAGGCGGCCGTGGCCGTGTCACGCACGGTGGGTGTGTCTATGCAAACATGATCAGACCCTGAAATCCTTTTCCACACTTGCCATAATTCACCACCAGATGTGAGGGTAGAGTTCATCCTGCTTCTGCTTACATAGGTATCTGTGCCCCCCACAACCCCCTAATCCCACCAGAACCCATTTAGCCTGGATAATGGTATCTGTGCTCTCCACAAACCTCTAAGCCCCCCAGGGAACCCACAAGCCCAGACGTAGGCATCTGTATGCCCCACACACCCCTTAATACCCACAGGAACCTTCCAGACTGTAGGTAGGTATCTGTGACCCCTAGAGCCCCACAAAGTCCCTCGGGACCCCTACAGCATGGATGTTTGTATCTGTGACCGACAAAAACCGCCTAAGCTACCCAGGGCCACCTACCATCAGGATGTAGGTATCTGTTCCCCCCCCAAACACACCTAATCCCCCCGGAACCCCTCCAGCCTAGATGCAGGTATCTCTGACTCCACGAATCCGCTAAGACATGACAGGACCCCTCCAGCATCGACATAGGTATCTGTGCCCACACAACCCTCCTAAGACCCCCAAAACCCCTCCAGCCTAGACGCAGGTATCTGTGCCCAGCATGAACCCCCTAAGGTCCCTAGGACCACTCTTGCCTGGATGAATGTATCTGTGCCCCTTACAAACCCCTAAGACTCCCCCAGGATCCCTATAGACCGGACGTAGATATCTGTGCACCCTCACGAACTCACTGATCCTCCCAGCGACCCCTACAGCATGGAAGTAGGTATCTGTACCCCAAAATTCCCCAAAGCAACCCCAGGACCCCTACAGCCTCGATATAGGTATCTGTGCCCCCGCACAACTCCCTAATACCCCCAGAACTCCTCCAGCCTGGACGTAGATATTTGTGACTTCCAGGAACCCCCAAAGCCCTCCTCAGGACTTCTCCAGTCCCTACATAGGTATCTCTGCCCCCCACCAGCCTTCTAAGACCCATAGGGCCCCCACCAGCCTGGTTATAGCTATGTGTATGCCACGCAAACCCCCTAAGCTCCCCAGGGCCCCCTCCAACCGGTACGTAGGTATCTGCGCAACAACAAACCCTTAAGTCCCCCAGGGAACCCTCCAGACCATACGTAGGTTTCTGTGACCCTTACCAACTCCTTAAACCCCCAGGGACCACTACAGCCTGGACGTATGTATCTATGCTCACCACAACCCCCTAAGCCATCCAGGGACCTCTCCAGCCCTGACGTAGATATTTGTGCCCCTCATGAAGCCCCTAATGCCCACCAGAATGTCTCCAGCCTGGACGTAGCTATCTGTGCCCCCCACGACCCCTAAGCCCCCCAGGGATCTCTACAGCCTCTACATAGGCGTGATGCTCTGTGCATTACCCTGCATGGCCACATGTTGTCACTGTTCCTCTATGAGAGAAATGCTCTGTGCATTACCCTGCGTGGCCACATGGAATCACTGTTGCTCCATCCAGGAAATGCTCTGTGCATTTCCCTGCATGGCCACATGGTGTCACTGTTGCTCCATGCAGGAAATGCTCTGTCCATTACCTGGTGTGGTCACAAGGCGTCAATGTTGCTCCATGCAGGAAATGCTCTGTGCATTACCCTGCCTGGCCACACGGTGTCACAGTTGCTCCATATGGGAAATGCTCTGTGCGTTACCGTGCGTGGCCCATGGTGTCACTGTTGCTCCATGCGGGAAATGTTCTGTGCATTACCCAGTGTGGCCACACGGTGTCACTGTGGCTCCATGCGGGAAATGCTCTGGGCATTACTGTGATGGAGTAGGGACTGTCTGTGTGGGGGATGGGAGAGCAGGGGGTGACTTTAGGACCGGACACGTGCTCAGCCTGTAACCTGAGCTAGGCGGGGGGAGGGGTCAGCACCTTTGCCCGGGAAGCTGGACACAAGAAATGGCCAGCTGGAGGGAGTTGGGTTAGTTCAGTTTCGGTTTTGGTCTGGGTGGTTGGAATTCAGGGATTCCCAAACTGGGAACTAAGTTTCCTGAACCCCTAGAAGGACTTGATTGTGGGGTCCTGCTTGTGCCTCCAAGCTCTGCTGTATCCTTCGCTCCTGTTGTCCAATAAACCTTCTGTTTTACTGGCTGGCTGAGAGTCACTGTGAGTCCCAGGAAGAGGGGTGCAGGACCGGACTCCCCCACACTCCGTGACAGACCCTAAGCCCCTCCGAGACCCCTGCAGCCTGGACGTAGGTATCTGTGCCTCCCACCAAACACCTAAGACACTCAGAGATCCCTCCAGCCTGAACTTAGGTATCTGTGCCCCCCACAAACCCCCTAAGCCCCCGAGGGACCTATACAGCCAGAACATTGGTATCTGTACCCCATATAGACTCCACAAGCCCCTTGCGACACTCCAGTGTGCACGTAGGTATATGTGCCCCTCAGAAACCCTCTAAGCCCCCAGGAACCCCTACAGCCTGGACATAGGTATTTGCACTCCCACAACCCCCCTAACCCCCCCCTCCCGGGACATCTACAATCTGGACGTAGATATCTGTGCCCCTCACGAAACCTCTAACCCCCCCTGGGAACGATACAGCCTGGACATACGTATCTGTGCCCACTCGAACCCCTAAAACCCACTGGTACCCCTACAGCCTGGACATCATAGGTGTCTTTGGCCCCCACAAATCCCCTAAGACTCCCAGGATGCCTCCAGCCTGGACGTAGGTATCTTTGCCCCCCACTAAGCCCCTAAGCCCCCCTGGTAACCCTACATCCTGGATGTAGGAATATGTGCCCCCCACGAACCCTCTAAGCCCCCATGGGACCCCTAGAGCATGGAGATTGGTATCTGTTTCCCCCCCAAACTCTCTAAGCCCCCCAGGGACCGCTATGGCCTGGACATAGGTATCTGTGCACCCCAAGGCCCCTAAGATCCCCCGGACCTCTGCAGCCTGGCTGTAGGTGTGACGGTGCTGCCCGTGGGAGCCAGCTCAGCTCACTCAATCAGAGTGAATTGCAAACAAAACAGGGCAGACAAATCCCAAACGCTGCTGGTTATTTCAATACTTAGATTTACCAAGCCAGCACAAAACAGCTTCTGTAGTACCTCACTGGTTACTTAGAAGTTTAAACCACGCAGTTCCCTTAAAGTACCCAGCCTCAGGCCTCCGTCCAGACACACCTGTTAGATATGATGATGATTCCTGAAAATCTTACTTCATCATATAAAAGAAAAGATTCTTCCGATCCCAAAGGATCAGCCACATAACCAGGTTCAATAATAACTTAGATTTTACCTAAAATACATGCTATAGACAATTCTTATTAACTAAGCTAAAATTTATTAGAAAAGAAAAGAGAGAGAGTGAGTGTTGGTTAAAAGATTAATAGACATATAGACTTGAATTCAATTTTTGAGGTTCAGATACAAAGTAGAGATGAGCTTGTAGTTGCCAAAAGTCCTTTTAGAAATAGTCCATAGGTTATAATCCAATGTCCATATTCAGGGTGGCTCCAGTCAATGACTGGGGATCTCAATCCTTGTGGCTTAAGGTTTCCCCCTCTTGAAACCCAAAGCAGATCTGAGATGAAGAAGGATCGTGTCCCAGGTTCTTAAACATTTCCAGCAGCCTTTCAGCCTGAGAAAACAATAGGCTTAACTCTTCTTCCAAACATCCTGGCAATTAGTACATCCATCAAACAGTTCAGATACAGATTACCACAACCTTCAAAGAGACACAGACAATAATACTATTTCACTCAAGTATCATCATAAATGTTAATATTCTTTTTTTGCTCTTTGAATTAAAACTATAGCAATAGACAAGACTTGTTTGCTGACATCACAAGACCTGAGCAAACACCTCCCCTTCTACCTCTAACACTGCAGACTTGCATTTCAAAGCTCTGTTCATTTACATATCTTGTTAACCAGTTTTTAAGGTTCACCCACGGGTCAGGTCAGTCGGTGAGGTGAGTTAATTAACTCTTTCTGACCCTGTCACCTTTCAATGAGATATTAGATTATACTTATGTCAGGGACTCTAACCCAGACGGCAAAGTTCGTTGTCTGACCGCGAGAGAGACAGGCAACACCAGCAAGGTCCGATCAAAAGCTCTTTATTGACAAGTGCACGCATCAATAGAGAGCAGCTCGTCTCCAGACAGAACCAGCCTGCTCTTTACATCTTAGTATAAGCCTATGTAGACAGTTCTGTCGCGTCATAAATTATTCACTGGAGCAACCCACCCCCTTCTTCTAACAACTAGAAACTAGACACCTTTAGTATACATGCATGCCTAAAGTTAGAAATGTAGGGGAGTTAAAAACAAACAAAGAACAAAACCAGGGAGCGAAAACAAGGAGGCTGGGAAACTAGGACTCTTATCAGTTCTTCGAAGGAGCTGCCCGAACACAGCACATCTGGTACTATGCCAGGAATGCAGCTTCTCTCTTATCTCACTTTTTCCCAGCGCTTGTGAGACATGCTGCTGCTTCTCAGTGTTTTCCACTCAGGGATTACCCACAAACCTCTGTTAGCCTGACTTTGGTCAGGTTGGCATACCTGGTTTTGTCTGCTATATCTTTATTCAGGCCTAACAATCCCCCCTTTGTCCCTGGAGGACCATAATGGGACTCTTGGGACACATATCCATTTAACAATTGTACGGGGGAGGCTAGTAAACCATGACCCAAGGTCTGAGTGGAGGTCCTTAAAACTAAAAGTGTGATCAAGAGATATAGCATGGAAAACAACAGCAACATTCTTAATAGCTTGTAAATCTTTGTCAATTAAGCCAGAGTGATTAACAGCAAAGCAACATTTTTCCCCAATGCGAGCACAAGCCCCTCTCTAATTCAGCATTCATGGCATTTAGCACACGTCTATTTTGCAAAGTTACTTCTGCTACTTCATCAGTCTTTCGTTGCAACTTTTGGAAAGCGTCTATTAATGCATTAGCGGTTTTTTTTTCAAGCTCTGCAGAAATATTTACAACTGCTCTCTTGAGCTTAGCCACCCACAATCCAGGAATGAGTGCACGGACAAAAGAGTGGAATCCTGTTTGTCTGACAACTAAGGGATTGGGGCACTGACTATAAATCAGTTAGGTATACCAAGTGGTCTAATTTCCCAGATGTTTCGGTGAATAATCCAGTCCCATGTGCATCCTCCCCATGGACCCGTCAGGATTCGGTATGTGGAAGCCCACACCCCCCGGTCCAAATGCTTGGAAGGAGCACTGTAAATGTTTACACTTCCACCCAGAAAGTCTTTAGTATATCTCCATGACCACAGATCAGATGGTACTCCTGATGTGTCTGTAAGGGCAGTGGGCCAAGTCTGGTACTCAAGATCACTCCAAATGGCCATCAGCTGGTCATTCAGGAAATTCTGAATCTCCAAACATACTAGATCCCACTGCAATGCCTTCCCAGCCTCAGTGATATTTAATACCATCTTTCCTTGGTGTAGTACTATATTACATTTGTCATTTAACTATTTACAGGTACTTTTAAAAGGCATTGACATTAATAGCATAGGAGGGGGTTACATTATTAGTCACTGGAATGGTTTCAATACAGGTAAAATTTCCAGTGGCAGAACAAACTCTTCGGGTACTTGTTATTTAAAATCCAATTAGAGAGAGCAATACATGCTGAAGAATTTATCCACAACACAGGGCACAGCCTGTAGAATAAACCCCAAAATCCAATCAATACCACATTCCCAAGCATGGGTCCCACAAATTTTTTCTGCCAGTGTACAATTCTTTGTTTCTTCACCGGGGTCAGTTCTTAATGCCCTTTCTAGTCAGGAATTCCTGGACTTTAGCAATTTCAGTGGAGTGAGTGTTCCTTCTTCTTTCCCAAAACAGTCTTGGTGCAGCATCATATAGGGGAGAGGTTACTAGCACATCAGCCTGTAATGGTTTTGCTTTTTCTAGAAAAATTCAAAGGCACAGTAGATCTGTCAGTGGATAAGGGAGAGGCTACTAGCACTTCACCTTGTACTTTTTCCCTACTGTCCAGAAGGCACAGTGGAGCTAGAAGGTGAAATAGGCTAATCATCAGTAGGAGAATTCTCCCAATGTGGAGGGGTCTTTTTGCAGTGAGAATCTTGGGTCCAAGCAGTCAGTCTTTGGTACTTCACAGCGGTGTTGGTAGTCATCAGGACTTAAGGGCCTTTCCAGCATGGAGCCAAGGCAGTCTTTCGTTGGTGGACCTTTACATCAATCCCGTCTCCTGGTTGTAAGGAGTGGCAGGGCTGCTAGGGTCTTTGGGTAGCGCTTCCTTACCTGTGAGAAAAAAAACTTAACACATTTCATTAGTGCCTGGCAGTGTTTTTCAGATCTCATAGCTGCATGGGCAAATTCAAGCCCTCCTTTTCCTGGTTGTTAACCAAGTCTTAACTGTGAGCAGTGTCCTTGAATGGAGTCAGTGTCTTATCTATAGCCTGAGCTTGCTATTTTATTTTATTTTATTTTTTCAGTTAATTCATTCTGTTCTTTGTGCTTCTTCCCTTCTTGGCTTCTTTTAACCTGCAAAGGACACTTTCACTTTTTACTTATACACCTTTTTCCCAACAATGAACACCTACACATTGTCATTATACAGTACATTAGTCTTATTATTTAATATATGCCACACACACCCTTTTACTAAAATAACCTTATTACAGAGCTTTCGAGCAACAAGCCAGGACAAGCACACCCACTTTGAGGAGTTCACTCAATACAACCTCTAGTCCAATAGCCTTCACCATCCCCAGCCCTCTGGCTAGAAATCTGAGGTAGCCAGAAAGATCCCATGTACAATATGGGGAGTGGGTTAACTTTTCATGTCCTTGCTTTCAAAGACTGTTGGTACGCAAATTTTAACAACAATTTTTGCAATTAACAATTTGACCAATAAAGTTTCTTTTCCTTACTTAAGGAAATGCATTAGACTTTAGTATATCACATTCTTCTGATTTATCTAAACACTTTGTATTCCAAGTTGAACAAAACAAGTATCTGCATTTTAATTTAACCTTTTTGTTTGATTTTAAACTAGATTATTTTATAAAAATATTAAACACAAAAATTCCGGCCACAAGACAAACACCACAAGACAGAACATAGAACACAAAACATAATTTCTATTGTGCCAGTAAATGCATGGTACGTTGAATGCTGTTTAGCTGGCACCAGTTTTCTCTGATTATCTGAAAGACAAAAAAACAGAGGTCTACCCCTTCTGGGCAGACAATCATTGCTTAAAATAGACAAATACTCTTGTTGATTTCAGGAAAAACAGAGGAATTATCCCATATTTTATGTGTTTCATAGGCAGCCCAGGTTTCAGTGGCTCCTACCTTATCAGTTAGATAATTTGCATGAATACAGATGCTTTCTGGCTTGCTTTTTACTTTTAACTCTTGCTTTCAAACACTGAAAGAAAACATCACTACTTATAGTGCCCTTACAGCCTAATAAAATTTCAATTACATAGCACTATATACATTCTTCAGCTAATTTAACTAAATTCTAAATGATTGCAATTAACAATTTCTTTGCCTCAATTTATTTACAAACATTTCAAAGACACCAAGAACTTTCCTCTTTAGCATTTTTACAAAGTTCAACTGCTGTTTCCTCCAGCAACTACAGAGTTAACTTCTCACTCTCCCTTAAATCACTTGCTTGTCTCCCAACAGCCACTTTTATCAACTCAAATCACCATTCCAAGTAAGTTCTGGGTATTTGAAATCCCCATGCTTACACTTACTGACTCCTTCCTTCCACTACACCCTTAAAGTTTTCCAACCTGTTTTCCAATCTCTCTGTCTGTTGCCTGCCCGCCTGGGCCCGATCCTGCTTTTCTCACTGAACCGTCCCTTCCATAGGCACCAACTTCTTCCACTACCAGTTTAGCTAGGAGGGTGGGCTTCTCAACTAGCCCCCCACCCCTCCTGGTCTCTTCCCTTAAACATTCTTACTCACAAGACTACCCGAGTCCTCCTTCATGAGGCTTGCCACCTAGACGAAGACACATGGCCCATTGGGCAAAGGCCATTTACTTAACATATAATTTGAAGGACTACTCTTAGAGGGTTTACCCAGAGACTCATTCATCTGTTTGACACTTAAACAGAAAGAGAATTACACAGAGAGCAGAGGGAATTACAGTCTAAGCCAGACTTTCCCACTTCTATACACTGACCGCTACAGGGGACAGGACAGAAGGATCTCAATTTAACCTCAGAGCTGTCTCGCACACATGGCTTCCACTCCGAGGAATTACGAACAAGAGGTTCAGTTCCACCCACACTCCTAACACCCAAATGAACAGAGAAAAAAAACAACAACAGTAACTGGTTAAATAGAACAGAACCAGAACCAGATAGTGTTTCCTTATCCTATTAGGACTCACTTTTACTCATGCAGTTCTCAGCATATAACACCAACAGTACCAAGCAAAGCAAACACAAAATAACAAGGGTAAAACAAATAGATGGTGTAAATTCTGCAGGGCTCCCCCCTTCTTAATTGCTCACCAAACTGTGACAAATTTCTGTTACCAATCTATCCCTCATGTCAGATGATCAGGCTGACACTACAGGATCGTTGGGGGAAGATAAAGAAAACACACCATATAACTGAATTTTAAAGCTTCATTAATAAAATAATAAAACAACAACGGAGAGTGTTGGGAACGCTCCCACATCACTCAGGAAAATATTAATGCCCCAAGCCCGAAGCTCCTTTCATACTTACACTCGTACGTCCAGACTGGCCACTTCTGTGTATAATGTTCAGAGGAGGGGGAAGAGGTGGAAGGGAGATTATCCTGTATACAGCTTGTCCAGAATTTCCAACATGCTTCTGCTCTTGGGAGGGCTGTTCTTTTACACCCTGGAATCTCCTGCGGCGTCTCTTTCAGAGATTCCAGTCCAGGTCGGCTGCCTGTGGCTTCTTTGGTGTCACCAAGCCACACCGATTCCAGGGTCACAAAGGCACACTGTTGGATCTTACTGGACAGTTAAGCTTTGCAAATGTAATTTCAGTTCTGTAACTTGTATTTCCTTTGCTTCGCCTCTGTCTATATTTTTTCCTTCACAGCCAGCTGGGGCCGAAAGCAGCCCCTCCCTGCACCAAGCACAGTCCGCGCCGATTCCTGACCCTGAACGCAGAGCACCCCCCTCCTTCCATCCCGGGGCCAAGATGATTTTTAAATTAACCCGTTCCTTATGTCTTTTTCTTTCTTTTTCTCTTTCCCATTAAACATTCTAGTAGCAATGCTAACTACTTCAGACAAACTTTTCCCTTGCGTACCATCTGGATGCTTTCTAACCCTTTTTGCAATATCCTTTGCACATTGTGACATGAAAACCATTTTAACCATCTCCTTTCCATGATCAGTTTCAGGATTTAAATTCCCATGCTTTTTAACTTCACAAATCAGTCGAGCACAAAAGTCAGAGAGGTGCTTATCTGGATGCTGGACACAAGCAGTCACCTTGCTCCAATTTGGAGTAGCCTCCCCTGCATCTCTAATACCATTCAAAACAGCTTTTAAAAATCCATCCAACTTTGTCTTTTGAGCTGGATTATTGGGATTCCAGTTAGGGTCAGTAATTAGCCAAGGTGCATTCAAATGAGCTGCAGATTTTTCTTTTACTTTCTGTCTTTCATCTTCTGTCATGAGAGTATCTAATAACTGATTTACATTTGCCCAAGTGGGCACATTCTTTCCACTGCCTCAGGATTGTCTCATAAGTGAGGCATAGTGCACTGCCAGTTAAACAAATTTGAAGTTGCAAACAGGGTATGGGTAAAACCATCTCATGTTCCCCAGCAACCAGTAGAACCAGATAAGTTCTCAATGAGGCTTGTAATATCAGAGGTGTCTCAGAAACATTCTCTCTCATGGAGTTAAGTAACCTAGTGGGGGTCCACAAGGGCAAGGACAAGGGCTGCTGTAATATTGGGGGTGTTTGAAAAGCAGTCCCTGACCAAGTTTGCAAAAGGCTGGCTGGAGGCTGCACAGAGGGGGTGAGGCTGCCTGATTCCTCTGAAGATGAGGGAACATCACTCTGAGCTCCCCCTTGATTCTCCTCTGTCCCTGAACTGTCCCTAACCTGCTTTTGAATCCTTGCACTCCATCAGACGGGGAAGAACAGGAACAAAATTGTCCTCCTCCCAGTGCGGCTCTGGTGCATATGGTGGGTGATTTTTTTACAAGAGCTCTCCATACAAACAGCTTCAAAAGCTACCCATCCCTCCATGGGTTTATAATTATACCATACAAACAAGTAATCCATTTGTCTCGGCCTAAGATCAACCAAAATATCCCTTAAGGAGTTCCTCCTATCTGTGGAAAAGGTTTCACCCACCGGCCAGTCTCTAGTTGGGGACAAATGAAAGGTAAATGATGGCCATTGGATCCAACACAGATTTCTCATCTTAAATTTAACTAGATCAGCTGTCTCAGAAATCTCTTTCCAATCTCTAAGTATCAGAGACAATGGGGCATCCCCCGGGCACTTACTGCCAACTTGTCTCATTTTAATGAAGGGACTCTAACCCCTCTTCATGAAGGGACTCTAACCCCTCCTCCCCAGGTCGAGGTAAAGGGACTCTAACCCCCACCTCCCCGCGTCGAGCGCTCACTTACCTCTCCAGGGACTTGAACACCTGGACTGAGACTCAAACCCAGGCTGGGACTCTAACCCAGACAACTTGGATCCTGTGCAAACCTGGACTGGGACTCTAACCCAGACCTGGACTGGGACTCTAACCCAGACCTAAGTAGTCAGGGACTCTAACCCCGACAACCTGGACCCTACTCAATGGGTAGGTGGACGTTGCTGGATTTCTACGAGTTTCAGCTGGTTCACAGAACACGCCTTATCGCCAACGCAGAGATCAGATCACCAGGCAAGTCTCCTCTAAACTGGAGGATGCGCGCTGCGTTGCCTCAGGGTCCGATCCCCCGCCGGAGAGTCAGACGGGTCCCGGCGGAGTCGCCAAAGATGTCAGGGACTCTAACCCAGACGGCAAAGTTCGTTGTCTGACCGCGAGAAAGACAGGCAACACCAGCAAGGTCCGATCAAAAGCTCTTTATTGACAAGTGCACGCATCAATAGAGAGCAGCTCGTCTCCAGACAGAACCAGCCTGCTCTTTACATCTTAGTATAAGCCTATATAGACAGTTCCGTCACGTCATAAATTATTCACTGGAGCAACCCACTCCCTTCTTCTAACAACTAGAAACTAGACACCTTTAGTATACATGCATGCCTAAAGTTAGAAATGTAGGGGAGTTAAAAACAAACAAAGAACAAAACCAGGGAGCGAAAACTAGGACTCTTATCAGTTCTTCGAAGGAGCTGCCCAAACACAGCACATGTGGTACTATGCCAGGAATGCAGCTTCTCTCTTATCTCACTTTTTCCCAGCGCTTGTGAGACATGCTGCTGCTTCTCAGTGTTTTCCACTCAGGGATTACCCACAAACCTCTGTTAGCCTGACTTTGGTCAGGTTGGCATACCTGGTTTTGTCTGCTATATCTTTATTCAGGCCTAACAATTATAATGTCACAGTCTCGGTGAATTGACTGCTGCAGCTCCCCGTAGACTCTGCCTGCGCCTCTCACCGAGCTGGAGTACAGCAGGCGAGGGGAGAGCACTCAATGTATTGCATCTACACTAGACGCGATATATCAACCCCCGCTGGATCGATCGCTGCCCACCGATTCGGCAGGTGGTATAGACATACCCCGAGTATCTGGTGATCGGAGCTGGACCCCCAAGGGGGACACATTGAAGGAACTCAGGGGTTAAGGTGCCTCTATTGTCAACTGTCAGGGCTGCTGTGGCTCAGAGGAGGGTGCTTGACTGCCTGGCAGGCTTAGGCGCCGCAAGCCTTGGAGGTGGGAGAAGTGAAGCGGCCACGGCGTGCTCGGGGTGCTAGTGCTCGGAGCAGGGGTGAGCTCGGGCGAGGGGGGTGCCGCAGGGCAGAGCAGGAGAGTTGCCACAAGAGGGGAGCCTCAGGGTGGAGGGGGGAGCTGCCACGGGTGGGGCGCCTCAGGGTAGGGGTGCGGGGGGGGGAGGGTGCAAGGTGGAAGTTTCGCCTAGGGCATGAAACTTCCTTGCACCGGCCCTGCCCGCAGCCAGCCCTGCACCCCCTGCCCTGCCCTGCCGGCAGTCAGCCTCTGTCTCCAGCCAGCCCTGCACCTTCTGCTTTGCCTGCACCAGCCGCATCCTCCCTGCCCTGTCTCCAGCCAACCCCTGATGCACCCCCCTGCCTGAAGCCAGCCAGCCACGCAGCCCTTGCCCTGCCTGAAGCCAGACCCTACCTCCAGCCAACCCCACATCCACTGGTGCCCTGCACTTCCCAGGGCAGTAACCCTGCACATCTGCTTCAATGAGGGGGGCAGGGAGCAGCTGGGACCCATACATGTGCACACCCTAGGGTGACCAGACAGCAAGTGTGAAAAATCGGGACGGCGTGGGGGGTAATAGGATCCTAGATAAGACCCCAAAATTCGGACTGTCCCTATAAAATTGGGACATCTGGTCACCACAGCACACCCCCAGGACTCCTGAGTTCCATTGCTGGGTTTCCTATTGGTTCCTCTGCTGGTTGTTTTCCTTTTTCTGGGGACTTTGGGCAAGTTGCTCCCCACCCTCGGGCTCTGTCCCCAGCAGTCAAATGGGGATTTCATACCTTCCCGCTATTGGAAAGTGCTGGGAGAATCCCCCAGCAAAAGCTGCTCTGACAGTGCTAAGCAGCACCTGACCATTCAAGGTCGGAGCTCACTGCCCAGGAGGAGTGCTTGGCTCTGGGGTTTCACTTCAGCCCAGTGTAGAGAGAGAGCCCTAACCATGGAGTTTGGCTCAAGAAGACCAAGTCTCCAATTTGTTAAGGGTGTTTTGAATTTCAATCCTGTGCTCCAAAGTGCTTGGTGTCAGTTGTAAACGTTAGGAGCTTGCTCTCCACTCCACTTTCCAAATCATTCATGAAAATATAGAATAGTACCTGACACCGGACTGATCCCTGCCAGACCCACTAGGTTCACCCTCCCCGTTGGGCAGCTAAACATGGAGAAGGGCTCCTGGAGTCTTGGCTTTCAACCAGCTCTGCACCCACATTACACTGATTGCAGCTGGACTACATTTCCCTCGTTTGCTTCTGAGAATGTCCTATGGGACTGTGTCAAAAGCCTTAGTAACACCAAGCTAGATCCCATCTATTGTTTACTCACCTCTACCAGGCCCAGAACCCTGCCAAAGAAGGAAAGAGGATTGGTTTGGAATGATTTGTTCTTGACAATTCCACGCTCACTAGTCATAAGAACCAAATCATCCTGTAGGTGCTGCTGACAAACTGAGTGTTTAAGAATGTATTGCAGGATTTCTCCAGCTATGGCAGTCAGGCTAGCTAGTCTGTAAGTCCAGGAGGTCTTTTTGTTCCCCTTTGAAAGATAGGTCCTGTCTTGTTCATGGATGGGAAGATGTTCTTTTTCAGGGGTCTCAGACGAGAACTGGGGCACAACACCTGGATTGCTAAGGCCACAAAAACGGAGGCAGGAACCTCTTCTCTGCTGCTGGCAAAGAACCACAGGTACCTAAAAGATAGGGACTCACATCTTTGAATGGGCTTTAAAAAGGCAGTGGTTAATAAGTTTGGCCCCGACCATTTCTTGTTTCCACAGACTAGACATTTTAGCAAACTTTAGAATTCCTTGGTGCTAAACACTGTGAAACTCCCCTTTCTCCTTCACAGAGGGCTTTAATACCCCTTATCTCACTTGGGCTCTAAACTGCCCATAGTTCGAGAACTGTTCCTGTTCCGATTGGACAGATGGGAGAAGGGAAGTGACCTACCCAAGGCCTACACAACAAGGCGATGGCAGAGCCAGAAAGAGAAGCAACCAGTTCTGACTCCTGTTCTAACAGATGAAAACACCCCAGAGCCCAGGAATCGAGATGGTGGGAAAATTTCATTCAAACCGTTTCTGTCCGAAAATCCCATTTAGACTAAACCAGTTTGTTTCTCAAAATCATAACAAGTGGGATGAAAGATCTTTGCAAAAATATTTTGTTGCAAAACAAAAGCATCTCCTCTTTGTCAGAGTGTGTTAAATTGTCTCCTCGCACACAAAGAGGAGACACTTACATCTCAACCATTAGATAAGATGCTTCAATCTGAGCTAAGTCGTTGCTACTATTAACAATTTCAAAATAAAAAAATACAAATAAAATAGACTATTTCAGCTAATCTATTATGTCATAATCTGCTCTGAGTAAACATGATGGGAAACTTCATATTATACACTACTTCTAGTGACACTCCCAAATGGATCCGCATCCTTCACCCACCATGAGGTAGGTAAGAGCGGATCATTATTATCCCTACTTGAAAGAGGGAGAAGCACAGGCTGAGAAAGGAGAATTGACTTGTCTTAGGTCACACAGCCCGTCAGAGGCAGTGTTGGGAATAGGACCGAAGAGCCCTGATTTTCAAACAAACCTTCGGATCTTGAATTTCAGACACTGAATGACCTGAATACTGTGCTCTCAGATGAGCTCCAGACCAACAACAGTGACAGTAATTATTCAGCAAGTATTTGAGGAGAACTGCAATGTTAGAGGGAATCATCAACTGCTCAGAGACAATTAATGCAGAGAAGCAGCAAAATTAATCAAAGATAGAACTGGTTCTGACTTATTTACTTGATCTTGAAAGAGAACAACAAGGACCTGAGTCTCCTCCCTGTCAATATCCCCCTGCTCAACCAATCAGGGTAGAGACGGAGGACGGGAGGCTGAGGGTTCTCACCAGAGAGCCCAAAGGATGGCCCAGGTCACCGGTGAGGATCACTGCCCGAGCACTATTTCAGTCCCACATTTTTGGGTGGACCTTCCATAGTGGGAGCTGCAGAGGACTTCCCTGCAACACACACACACACACGCCTCCGTCCTGTTGTTGGGAAGGGAACAGGAGAAAGGACAAAAGAAGCAAGAGAAGAAGAGGAGGGAGGGATGGAGGAAGAGGTGAAACAAAAAGGACAAACCCTAATGTCCCCAACGATTCTAAGGGACAAAATCCCAGGTGCGCAATAAAATTCTGCCTCCTTAAGCTCGTGTTTTCCATGCCTAGAATTCACTTGTCACCAGATAGATCAGACTGAACAGGTTTCAAACCTCCAGGAGGCTCTTACCTTCTAAACAGGGACGGCTGTTTTCTAGTAAAATCACTACAAGGGAAGGAGGAAACTCGAAAGAGGTTCCTCCTGGCGCTCACGTCCATGACCCCAAATAATCTCTCAGTCCTCAAAGAGAGACCTGGAGAAGGAAACGTGCTGAAGCAAAGCCACAGAGGTCTCTGAGGTTTCCCTGGCCCCTCGCCCCTGTCCTGCCTGGCTGATGTCAGCATCTCTCTGTGAGGTCACCACCTCCCCACCACCTTTGACCAATAGTCTGAGGTCCTGCAAAAGGCCTTTGTGATGTCACTGCCACACCCCTCCCTTGCTGGGCTAATGTCCTGCCCCTGGCCAGGCACTTTGGAGGTTTGAGCTACTCCCTGTGGATCACCCCACTCAAGGAGCGTTCGTTCTAGGCAGCAAGCCGGCTAGACAGGAAAACATCAGACGCTGCTCCCAATGCTACACTCAGTTTTTCAGAAATTAGTCGACTTCATGGTCAGAAGACACCATTAGAGCATCTAACCTGCATATCACAGGCCTCCTGTATGACATAACAGCTACTTTGGGGGCAAACACATTCCAGAAAGGCATCTAGTCTTCATTAAATGACATCAGGAGATGGTGAATCCACCACTGTCCTTGGTAGCTTGCTCCTGTGGTGAATCATCCTCGCTGTTGACTATTGTGCCTCAGTTGTAATATGAATTTGTCTCTTTTCACTTTCCAGCCATTGGGTCTTGTTATGCCTTTCTCTGCTCCATTCAAGAGCCCGAAAATACCCAATCTTTTCTCTCCATTAAGGCCCTTCAACATTTCAATGAAATCACCTTTCAATCTTCTTTTGATAAGCTAAACAGGTTGAGCTCTTTCAATAGCTCACTGGAAGGCATTTTTCTCCAGCCCTCAGAACATTTGGTGGCTCTTTGCTGCCCTAGCTCCAATTTCACAACATATTTTTCAAATGAGGATACCAGAACTGGAGGCAGTATAAAGGTTGTATAAAGGTAAAATTAAATAGGTTGCAGAGGAGTTTTTTTTAATTTCGGCTTTTGTTGCTAAAAATTTTGTCTCTCTGCGGTGAGAAAAAACACTCCCCGAATGCCAAAATTTGAGCCATGAAAAGCGGCAGTGTGAACAGCGCATCATAGGTGGAGCTGTGCTCCCGGTGACAAAGCTCCTGCCCCTCATTGGAGGTAGTTTGGCTTTGTTGCCGGGGAAGCTCTCTCTCAGCGATAAGGACGGCCACACAGCGCACCTTACAATGGCATGGTTAGAGTGGCACAGCTGCACCGTGGTAAGGTGTGCGGTGTAGACACAGCCTCAGAGCTGGGGAAAGCCGACAGGCGCTGAGGAGCACAGGGTTCAGACAGAGACATCCGTTAGGAGAGGAACTATTCACAGGGATTCTCTATAGCCTAGTAAGGTGGAGAGGATGGAAGATGATAATGTACAGGTAGGTTCTGATGAGAAACAGTGAAATGAAAGAGTCTCCCTCAATTACATCATGTAATAGCAGACAGCTAAAATGGGACACATTTTAGAAGTGCTTAAATACAAACGCTAAACGTCTAAGTACTAAGACTGGTGAATTTGAGTGCCTGGTATTGAGTGACGATATTGATAGAATAGGCATCACAGAAACCCTTGCACCCCCTCCTGCACCCACATGGGGAGACTGACCTGTGTGCATGGAGCAGCTGGCATTGCTGCCCCCCACTCCTCCCTGGAACGCTGCTCATCTGGGCACCCCTAGGGGCTGTGGGATGTGGGGGCAAGAAGTGAGATCATCCGAGATCCCTGCATCCAGGTCACTTTCCTCAGCCAGGCTGCATAGTGGGAGGGCAGAGAGCAGCAGCTTCTGATGCTCCCCTCACAGCACAGCCCAAGTGGGAAAAGTGACCAGGACGCATGGAGCACATAGGGTTGCTCCTTACTCCCCTCAAACCTCTATGGACCCATGGAGGAGCATTGGGGCAGGGGAGAGCAGTGAGCACCTTTGCACTGCCACACGGTGCCCTTTGACCCCTGGAGCGCTGGGCGGCTATCGGGGGGCACCACCCCTAAGGCCGGCCAGGCTCCCCAGAACGAGCAGCAGAAAACACAGAGACTGGCCACACACTGAGCAGTGGTAGCCTGGGCGGCTCGTAATGGAGGCTCAGGGGGGAGGGGTGTCATAACATTTTTTCCCAGATTTGGACCTTAGCGTCCAAAATATGGGTGTTAGCATGAAAACCTCCAAGCTTAGTTACCAGCTTGGACCTGGTAAAGCTGCCACCAGCCAGGGATTTATACAGTGCCTGGCTCGCTGTGGTCTCCCCAAAACCTTCCCCGGGGGACCCCCAGACTCAGATGCCTTGAGTCTCACAACAAAGGGGAATAAACCATTTCCCTTCCCCCTCCTCCCCTCCAGGTGTTCCCTCCCTGGGTTCCTGGAGAGATATACAGAAGCAAGCTCCGTGAATCTAAACAGAGGGACTCCCCCCTCCCTGTTTCCAGTCCTGGAAATAGAAGTACCAAGATAGCTAATCTCTCTTCCCCCTTACCTAGAGGGTATGCAAAGTCAGGCTAGTAAATCTAACACAACGAGATTTTCCCCCTGACTTCATCCTCCCACCAATTCCCTGGTGAGCTGCAGACTCAATTCCCTGGAGTCCCCACTAAAGAAAAAATCCAACAGGTCTTAAAAAGAAAGCTTTATATAAAAAGAAAGAAAAGGACATAAAAATGGTCTCTCTGTATTAAGGAGACAAATACAGGGTTATTTGCTTAAAAGAAAAAAATGAATAAACAGCCTTATCCAAAAAGAATACAATTTAAACATTCCAGCAACTACACACATGTAAATACAAAAAAACCAATATAAACTTATTGTCTTATTATCTTTGTACTTACAACTTGGAAACAGAAGATTAGAAAGGCAGGAGATAGAAAAATCACTCTCATAGCCGAGACGCCACAGACACAAGACAAAGAACTCACACACAAACTTCCCTCCACCCAGAATTGAAAAAGTCTTGTTTCCTGACTGGACCTCTGGTCAGGTGTTTTAGGTTACTGGTGTTACCCCTTTATAGGTAAAAGAACATTAACCCTTAGCTATCTGTTTATGACAAGGGGGCTCAGCCTCCCCAAACCTTGCACTGCCAAGGGGACAGTGGGGCCCATGATCAGGGGCCCTGGCCAAGTTAGGTCCCCCTGGAAAAGTCTCCCCTATGTCAGCCCCAGGGCTGGAGGAGCTCCCACTCCCTGCTACAGCCCGGGGGCTGCAGCAGGGGCACAGAGCTTCTCTGGTCTCAGGGCCACAGCGGGGCAGGGGTAAAGGAGTGATAGGGTGGGGCTGGTGGGGAAGGGGTGGAACAGAAGTGACAGTGGATGGGGCCATGGGTGGAAGGGGGTAGAGCCACAGACAGAAGGTAGGGGCATGGTTCTGGTGCTTGGGCCCCCACACTTGTTCTCCCTTTCCCGGGGGTTTGGCATCACTAGCCCCGGCTTAGCGAGTAGGGTTCAGTGGTCCCCATAATGTGGGGTGCGACTCCTAGGGGGACACAGAGGAACATTCATGGGGGCACCTCAGGACCTGAGCCAGCCCACATAGAGGGCAGGGAAGGAGCACCACTCTGCCACAGCTCTTCCCCAACCCCACCCTCAGCCTGAGACTCTGGCTCCCAGCCCGGCGTCGACCCCTTTACCCCTGTCCGCACCCCTCACCCCAGCAAGCAACAGCCCCACTCCTCCCAGCCCCGGTTCTTGACCGTGGCTTCCGAGGGGCCACAGCCATGGCTAAGAGGGCACAATGTGAAATGTTTGGGGACCACTGGTTTAGGGTGACGTCCTCAATCACTTCTCTGCAGTCCAATAAAAGCTATTCCTCACTCACCTCACCCCTCCATCAGGATGGACTAGGTACGTTCTGCTGCCCTTCACTCATACAGGAAGGAGAATAACATTTCATTCCACTCAATCCTAAAGTCATTTGTAACCCAAGACCATCCCAAACTGGTCATTTTGGGGAAGCGGCCCCATCATGCTGCATAGCTAGGCAGAGTAGGTGTGTCTATGCAAACACGGTCTGTTCCGGAAGTCTTTCCCCAGCTCCTCACTAGGTGAGAGAGGGGAGCTCATTCAGACCCTGCTTTCGCTTAGTATTTAAAAACTCCTTAGTGTCCCTATCTCTGCCGGCCTTAGATTTCTCCTCCTGTCCGTTTTTTCACAGCTCAGATGAGGTGACCGAGTGGTTAAGGTGATGGACTGCTATCCCATTATGCTCTGCCTGCATGGGTTCAAATCCCATTCTCATCAGAGGCATTTAGTCTTCACCCTCCTTTATAGACAACCATCTCCCCCTTTGGTACAATAACAGATCAAACAATGTTGCTTGTGTTACCCAAAATTGGGTCAGTTAGTAAGCTTAGAGAGGATTAATAATGCCCCTCCCCCCCAGAGTTTGGCAGAAAGCAGCACATTTATTAGCTTGATAGCTAAGCTCAAAAGAAGGGATGGGGGAGGGTGTCACACTCATACTCACGCTCCCAGGACAGGCCTGGCAGTGGAGATGTCAGGATCCTTTAAGGTAAGTGTCCCACAGCGCAGCGATGGACGGTGCGATGAAGATCAGTCTCCCTTAGGTGCAATAGAATGTAACACAGCGAACCACTGGCCAGATGGGACGGGTGAAGGGCATTCACTGGAGGTACAAAGGAGAGTGGGAAAGCCACTTCAGAGGCATTCAAAGAGGGAAAGGACACAAGCTGGGGGAGTTTAACAGACCTTTTGAGCATACAGGTTATACAGAGCATACAGATCACTGCTGCTCCTACAACATGATAAGTTCTCAAGCAGCATGTTTCTTACTTTGCCCATCTGTCAATTTTGATGATTATTGATGGAAATATTTTGCCATTGGGTTGTGTGTTTACACAGAAATTGACATTTACCAACAAATACACAATTCTTCCAAGCCTGCCTAGTCTGCAGTTGATGGGTTTAGAGGGACACATTCACTCTTCCAGGTCCCCATTCCAGGCCTGTGCTCTCCAGGTTGTCAACTTCCCGCACTGCTGGGATCCTTCCCTCATCTCCCCCCCAACCACTGCCCCACCCCCACTTCTGGGGTCCCCTCCCTACACTGTCTAACTCCACTGCTGGCAGGATCCCTTCCTGTTCCTTTCATTTCCTGCCTCCACTCTGGGCAAAAGCTCTGCACTCTTCCCACACCAGAAGTTGAACCCAGGCCACCTGGGTGAAAACCAGGAATCCTGACCACTAGCCCATATGGGACTATTGTTGCATCTGACGAAGTGGGTATTCACCCACGACAGCTCATGCTCCAATACGTCTGTTAGTCTAGAAGGTGCCACCGGATTCTTGGCTGCTATTATTACTACAACTCAGGCCTTGGCTACACTGGAGAGTTACAGTGCAGGTGGTGGCTTTACAGCGCTGTAACTTACTCCCCGTCCACACTGGCAAGGCACATACAGCGCTGTATCTCCCTGGCTACAGTGCTGCATGTGCTCCACCTCGACGAGAGGAATAAAGAGAACAGAGCTGGTGATGCAGCGCTGGGGTGCCAGTGTAAACAGTGATTAATCTTACTACGCTGTCACTGACCTCCGGAACCTTCCCATAATGCTTTTAAGTAGAGATAACGCTCTTTGTTTTGGTGTGATGCCTCTGTTTGCTTTGCTGTGAGCTCAAGGCTCCCGGAGCTGCTTATCTAAAAACCAAACACAGTTACTGTTTGCAGTGAATGAGCAGAGGCAGGGGGATCCCTTTGGAACACCCACAGCTGGTGTTTGCTTGAGGAGAGAAGCAGCCGGGTGGGCACGCGGGAGGGGGGGTCTGTTTTGGATCAGCGGCTTATCTGGTCTGTGAGGAAAAGAACAAAGGCGGCTATTTGCATTTAGTGAATGAGAGAGGGGTGGGGGAGGAGGCTTGAACTTGCCAGGCAGGGAGCTGACACAGTGTCAGCTCCAAAAATCCACTCGCTCTGTCTCCCCCACGCTCCGTGTCACACTCCACCCCACCCTCCTCTTTTGAAAAGCACATTGCAGCCACTTGAATGCTGGGATAGCTGCCCATAATGCACCACTCCCAACAGCGCTGCAAATGTGGCCATGACAGAGTGCTGGTAGCTGTCAGTGTGTCCACACTGCAGCGCTTTCCCTAAACAGCTGTAGGAAGACAGCTTTAACTCCCAGCGCTGGACAGCTGCAAGTGTAGCCAAACCCTCTCTAAGCCGACCCCTTATGAGAACAGCAGGGACTAGCATGACTAGATGTCCCGATTTTTGGGTCTTTTTCTTATATAGGTGCCTATTAACCCCACCCCCATCCCAATTTTTCACATTTGCTGTCGGATCACCCTAGCAGGGGTTGCACACAGGGCTGCATTAACCTTCAGGTGCTGAGATTTCCCTCTCTCCATTCCCAGAGCCTGTGATCAGGAAACAGACATCAGGGCTCCCAGGTGCTGCACAGACCATGACTGAGATCAGACCCCATATTATGCAAGGTGCTGTACAAACCCTGGGCAACACTGAGACACCCAGGAGGTTCCCCTCAATTTCCCTGAGCCTCTGCTGCCCAACTTCTTCTGAATCCCTCTGGCTCACCCCCCCCCACAAAAAAACCCCACCTTTCCAAACAGTCCTTCTTTCCTTGCCCCCTGATTCTGGTTTCACACCCTGGGACCATCTCCTCTCTTTGTCTCTCCCCCTCCAGGTGAAGCAGAGATGGAGGCAACTTCAGCCACTGGAGTCAACCTCAGCGAGCACTGCAGCCGGCCCCGGGGGAGGGGGGGTGTTTGCAGACACAGGAAGGGAGCAGGGGGTGCTGGGAAGAAGGCGGCAGGAGAACAAAGCTCAGAGACCCAACATGGGGAAATTCCAGGGGGCGGGGCTCTGACACATCCCAGGTGCAGACAGCTCCTGGGGGCGGGACTCTGGCTCAGCTCGGGGGCAGGGCAGCTCCTGGGGGCGGGGCTCTGGCTCAGCTCAGAGGTGGGGCAGCTCCTGGGGGCGGGGCTCTGGCACAGCTCAGGGGTGGGGCAGCTCCTGGGGGCGGGGCTCTGGCACATTGTGACGCGGAGCCCGGGCTGAACAGCTGCTTCCTGGTTCTCCACGTGCTGCCAGCAGCGCTGGAGCTGCCCCAGCCAGAGCGGAGCCGCTGTTCTCAGCTGCAGCCAGGATCTGCCCCCGGCCCCGCTGGGACCCAGGTGGGGACAGAGACTGGGGCCCGGGGGTTCCCCTTGGTGTGGCTGGCGGGGGCGGGAGGGGAGAAGCCGGAGCTGCAGGCGGGGGAAGGGCGGTGGGACATTGTGACCCGGAGCCCCCGGGGAATGAGAGGCGCTGGGGGGCAGGAAAGTGACTCTGCCCCAGGGAGCCTGGGAGAAGCCTTGAAGGCGCCTCGGCCCCAGTGGAGCTGCAGGAGGATCCGCCCGCCCGCCCCGCTGGGATGGGGGGGGCGGGGCTCGGCCGTCGTGTGGGGGGGAGGGGCGGACCCCGGGCCAGGCGGGGGGGGCGGTGTATTAAATCCCTCCCAATAGCAATGTGCTGCTCCCGGGCACTGCGCATGCCCAGTAACAGCCGCTGACGCCGCTGCCCTTCCCCCTGCCCGGACCAGCCGTAACGTTCCGCCGGGCGCTGGGGGCGGGGCTGGAGCGGGGCGGGGGAGTAACAGGGAGCGTGGGGGGGGCGGGCGCAGAGCAGGAAATTGATGGGCGGGGGGGGTCAGGCAGCTGGAGGCAGGGTTCGTGGGGGGCTAAAGGGCACAATCCGGGCTGGGGGGAGGAGCAGGAGTTGAGCTCAGGGGGAGGCGCTGGCAGAGCCCCCCCCTTTGGTGTGAGGGCGGAGGTGTCGAGGGGGGAGGAGAAGCCGGAGTTGCAGGGGGGGAGGTCACTGGGGTGGGGGTGTAGATCTGTCTCTGTGCAGCCAGGACATTCCCGGGGTGGGAGGGAGGTGAGTTAACTGGATCCTGTCCCTGTTTTTGCCACTTCCTCCCACACACACATTCTCTCAAGATTTCCCCTTTTCTCTCTCATTATCACACGTGGCTATAAAATCCAGGGAGATTCTCCTCTCCCCCCGGCCAATGATCAGCTCTCTAATTGCCTCTGATTTTCCCTTTTCTCTCCATACTTCTCAAAGGTAAATTTAAAATCACTCCGATGGGGGGTGGATTTTCCCACCCATTTTATCTGCAGCGATTTGTCCTTGTTTGGGTGGGAAATTGTTGCCCTGGGTCATTCCCCAGAACATGGCTCCCACTGGAGTGGGATGGGATGAGGTTCCCGTTCTCTGCCAGGGCAGGGAAGGGAAGGGAGGAGCACATCCCCCATGGAGACTGCCCAGACCCCATTTCCCAATTCCCCTGCGGCCCCCTTCCATTGTCCAGGGAGTCTTCCAGCTCCCCCCCCCCGCCCTTAAATCAGCTCCTCAAAGGGCTCTGAGCTGCTCACGTGAATGGTTGCCCCATGGCCGGGGGGGACCATCACATTCTGTTTATGTATTGGACAGTCATATAAAATCCAGTCCAACAGTCCCCCTTTTCCACTAGTTATTTAATAGCAACATCAAATCCCCTCCGATCTTGGTGGTTTTCTCTCATGTTATCAAATGTCGTTTGTGACAGGGTTCTCTCTGCGTGTCTCAAAGATTGATATAAAATACCCCAAACATTTGCCCCACTTCTCTCTAGTTGTTTTATTTCTAATTGAATATGATGGGTTGTTTCCCAATGTGCTAAGATGCAGCCGCCTCTGGGGTGGATCCATGGTGGCCATTATTTGCTAGTGACAGCCCGTGGATCTTTCTTGCCCTCCAGGCCTTCCATTCTCCTGTTAAAGAAGCACTCCCCAGGCTCCCTCTGCCTGTGTGACTGGCCAGCAGGAGGTGGTGTTAACTTTCTAGCCACTTCTCACACTCTGTGAGGTAACACTTGCAGGGGCAGGGAGGGTGTCTGTGTGGGGAGATTGCAGCTGAAGGGGCATTGTGGTAGGGGGAGGCCTCTGGGTGGCTGGGCAGAGGGTACCCTAGTCAGGTTGGTGGGTTGTGGAGGTTTGGGGTTTTCGGGGGTGGTGGTTCTGATGTGCCCATCCCTGAGGCTATGGGTCCTGGAGGTGGGTATCGCTGGGGGCCTGGTGGCTGCAGTACAGTGGGGGTGGGTGTCTCTTGGGGAGGCGGGACAGAGGGTTAGAGGGAGCCTGGTTCTGTGCCAGGGGCTCTGTCTGTGCTTCCCCCGCTGGTTCCTGGTTTTGTTGCCATGCCCAGTGCACAGAGCTGGGGGAGGGGATCCCTGGCACTAGGTGAGGGCATGCCAGGGAAGCAGAGTGATGGGTCGCACTGTAAAGCATCAGGGGGTCACACTGGGCAGAGGAGGGGGTCCCAGGCAAATGTCAGGGTAGATCGTTCTGGAGGGTGGGGAAGTTCCTAGGCAGGCAGTGAGGGACTGAGTTCCCAGTCGGGGGGGGGTCCCTTGAGGGGGTCCCTGGCTGCTGGGGGCTCTTGGTGGGGGGAACCCTTTGGGATTCCCAACCTGGCAATCATGGTGTGGTGGGGGTTCTCTGGCCGGTGGGGCTTTGAGGGGTATCTGGGGTCCCTGGCCAGGGACTCTGGGGGCTGCGTCCCAGGGAATATCTGGTGGGATCCTGGCTGCGGGGTGTCTGGGGCCCCTGGCTGGGGGGTCTGGGCTCTGGGTACTAGGGGGTGTCTGGGGGCTGCTGCTAACCATGATCCTTCTCTCTGGTCAACTTGTACCAGAGTCCTGGCTCCTAGTCACCAGGTCACCAAGTCCATTCCCCAGTCACGTGCCCTGTCACTGTGATAACTTTCTGTCCACTTAGCAAACACTGTTAGTGTGATTTCACAGAATTTACTTTTCTCCTCTTTTGAAAACTGCAGGAACTTTCGGTTCCGTTTGGAAAATTTTTGCCCCCAGTCCTTGTCCTAGATCTGCGGGGGTGAGGGAGGTGGGAAGGGAGTCAGCACTGCCACACAATGGTCTTTTCCACAGCGTTCTGAACTCATTCTTTCTGAAATCCGGTGTCATTGAGACCGTTGTTAATCCAGAGTCACTGTATGGAAAGACAAGGAGTGATTCCAGATGGACAGTGGGTCAAATGAGATCAGCCATCCTCCCTGTGAGGAGGGGCTCCCATTAGCTGCTCTCCCCAGAGAGCTAAAGGAGGGAAGCTGCTCATACACTCCGTCCCTCTCTGCTCAGGATATTGGGGTTCAGCTTCCTGGGTCAGATGCTGCAGCCTCCATTGTGATCTGGGAGACCAGGCTTGGCAGCTGCTGCTCCCCCAGTGGGGCTCTGTGCTGGGAAGTGACCTTAATTAAAGCTTCTTCTCTGCCCGGCCCAGGGGATGACTTTCTGCAGCTGGTCCTAGCCCCCTAGGGCAGTCCTGGGCCCTGTTACTACTAAATTCTGAGCCAGAGTCTCCAGGTAACTGAAAGACCTCAGGGAATGTCCTAGGGTCTGGCAAGAAAGTGACTCTGCACAAACACCACCACCTCATTTCTCCTCCCATTAGCGGTTGCCAGGAGGAAATCCAGCCATGGGAGAGCAAAGCCCCCAGGAATGGGACTGTCCCAGCCAGAGGGGCAGGGAGAGAGGACAGGGGAAGGAGAGACTGAAAGGGGCAGTGGGAGAAATGAAGGTGGGGGAGAGATTTCCAGCTCTCTAGTCCACCCAGACACATGTATTGCTGCATCCTGGGGCAGAACCACTTTCCAGTGAACAAAACAAGGATCAGACAGAGCAAAAGCCAGTTCCTGACTCCATATTCCCCCTGCTGGGGTGTGGCTGCCGTGGGGTCAGTGTCTGAGGGAATCCCCCACAGTGACTCCTTTTGGTTCTGCTCTTTTCTAGCCTTGTGTTCAGAGAAGGGGTGAGGGGAGAGAGAAGGGAGGTTAAAAATGTGTCTGTGGACTTATCCTGGCAGGAGGAGCCAGGTCTAAATTGTAATAAACAGATTGAGCTTTTCCCAGCATGACAGAATCTAGGGTGTCTGTCTGCAGGGAAAGGGCCTGGGGGAATTGTGATGTGAAATTAACTAAAACCGGTTCTGAAACGCGCACAACTGCCCTTCTCCCCCAGACAGGCTGCAGAATGTTTTGCTCCAGCTCATCCCAGCCTGGCGTGGGACAGGGAAGAGAAATGGCTGCAGGGCAGTCAGTCCAGGTAGAGATTATCGGGGGGTTGCTGGTGGGTTCCTGCTGGAGGAAAGGGAGAGCAAATACACCAGAGATGGGAAGGTTTGCAGAGTCTGGTTTGGAGGTTGGAGCGGGGCAGGAAATTCACAGCGTGGGGAAAGGAGGAGGCCAGGGTGTGGCAGACCTGCTGGGAGTTATTTACTAAGTGGCCTAGATTCTAGGAACAGACCCAGGAGGTTTGGAGGTGGAAATGCCCTAATTTGTGAAGAGAGAAAATAACCCACCTACATGGAGCTAGTCAAACTGACCAGACTCCTAGTGCTGGAGCCTGACCTCATTAACCATCAGCTGCTGTGAGATATAAAGGGGACACCCATGAGTCAGGCTTATTGGAGCTGCCTCTCCCTTCATATCCCACTCCTCACAATGAGGAGGGTGTTGGGCATCCTACCAGCGAGCTCTCCCTGGACCCTGCTAGGGGCTCCATCTCCTGTATCAGTCAGTGGCTAGTAGGGGGGTGATGGATATGCTGGGAGAGATAAGGGGCTCTCTCTTCATCCCCTCACCCTGGCATTTGCTGGATACTCTGAGCCAGGTCGAGGTGGGACTCTTCTGACTATGATTAACCCAGAGCTTCCATTTGATTCACTCTTCTCTGCCACAAATAGTGGGGCTGTGAGTGGGGCAGCAAGTCCTTAGTGTTGGACTCTTACTCTTTCAGGGGCTGGTGACCTTCAAGGAGATGGCTATGTATTTCACCAGGGAAGAGTGGGCTCTGCTGGACCCCACTCAGAGAGCTCTCTACTGGGATGTCATGCAGGAGAACTATGAGACTGTGACCTCGCTGGGTAAGGGTTCCTGTCCCTTCTGTTCTTGGAAGGGGAAATGAAGAGTGAAGGTTCACGCCACCCCCACAATGCCATCTGTACCCTGTCCTGTTTCAGCATCACCCCAATAGGCCAGTGACACACATAATACCAGAGACCCTCCTCTGCTGCAGAACACTTTGGGAACAGAGCACAGAAGCCGTATTGCACAGTGTCAAATATCTCCTGTTTGCTCAAGTGAAACTGGGGGTTAGGTCTGGCATAACTGTCCCATAATCATGTTTGTTGCCGTTTTCTGAACCTTTTCCAATTCCAATATTTCTATTTTTGAGATGGGGTGACATGTGCATGCAGTATTCAAGATGTGGGTGTATCATGGATTTATTTGCTGTTTATACAAATATGATCTATGAGATATTCTGTCATATCTATCACTTTCTTAATTATTTCCTACATTGTTCACTTTTTTTCACTGCTGCTGCACATTGAGTGGATGTTTTCAGAGAACTATCCACAGTGACTCCAAGATCACTCTCTTGAGTGGAAACAACTAATTTAGACCCCATCATTTTGTATGTATAGTTGGGATTGTGTTTTCCAGTGGGCTGCGCTATGTGCTATCCTGTCATCTAGTACTGCTAAGATCCTGGATTCAGTAATATCCCTGCCCTTCCTGTTCCCTTTCTCCACCGAACCCCGCCAGCCCATGCTTCCTGTTCCCAGCTTCCCCAGGATTCTCGCACTGTCTCTGAACCTCTCTGTCAGCAAGAAGCAGTGCCAGGGACACTTGCCCTCTGTCTGGAGTCTTCGATTTCTGGGACATGGATTTACTTTCTCTGTGTTGTAAGAGGCTCTGTCATAATGAGTGTCTGTGATGTTACCCAGAGTACGATCTGGACTGTTAAATAGCTGTACCTCAGTCCTCCAGCATGGATTGCCTTTTCCACTGTTTTCCCGCGAGAACAGCCCCTCTTGGCCAATTAACACACAGTCTCCAGCATGTAACTCACTCCCAGCTACACAGTATTGAGTGCTGCTAGACAGCCACTCATGAATTACACCTCAGGAGAAAACCAGCAAATTCTCAAGTGCCCAACTTTCCCCCAGAAATGTGCATCTTGCACTGTCCAGCACGCTACTGAACGACCCAAGCTCATATGAAGTCTGTCATTTCATCAGCGGAAAATGACATGCACCAGCTTGTTATCCCAAACAGAGTTTCCAACACACTTCAATCCACACATACTGGTTAGATGAACAATAAACCAAGCTTGTTAACTACCAAAAACTAAAACTAGGCCCAGTCCATGAAAGGGGCACTCCCAGGAGAGACTGTACAAAGGCTGGAACATGAAACACCTTTGTAAACCTGAGACAGCTGCCTTGGGGACAATGACAGGGAGAATCCCCCAAAGTGACTCCTTTGTTTCTGCTCTTCTCTGGCCTCCGATTGTTCCTTCCAACGTGGAGTACTTTGCACTTCTCTCTACTGAATTTGATCCTATCTACTTCAGATCATTTCTCCCGTTTGTCCAGATCATTTTGAATTTTAATCCAATCCTCCAAAGCACTTACAACCCCTCCCAGCTTGGTGTTGTCCGCAAACTTGATACGTGTAAGAGAGAGACTGTTACTGGGAGGGTTTCCCCATGTGTCAGAGGGTTACACCCTGGTGGGAGGGGGCTAGGCCTGTACTGGAATAAGGTCACTCTGTGCTTCACAGTGTGCTAGAACCTAGAATGTGCATTAGCACGGGAAAAGCTGGGGGGAATCGGCTTGTGGAATGGACAAAAGCCTAGTCTGAATTCTCACACCTTGCCCTTTTCACCCCGGCAGGCCAGAGAATAACATCCATGTTTCGCTGCAGATCATCTCGTCCTCCCAGGGGCAAGGAAATGGCTGCAATGGAGCTGGCTCAGGTAAGAGATTATCAGGGTGGCGGGCTCTGCTTGGAGGTTGAGGAGCAGTAAATGCATAAGAGGGTGGGAATTGCTAGAGGTGGTGGGAAGCAGGAAATATCTCGGGTGGAGAAAGGGAGGGGACAGCATGTGACAAATCTGCTGAGACTTGTGTAGAGTAGGGCGTGATGGGTTGTCACCCCCAGGAGGCAGTTTGTGGAGCTTCTGGGAACTGCTGTGTCCTCTAACCCTCACGCTGGGCTGGCCCTTCTCACACTGCTTTGCTGGAGATTTCGCCAGCCTCTCCAGGGCCTGTTATCACCCAACACAACAGCAGGTGGCGCCATGCAGCCAACTAAGCTACCTGAGTGCGTTACCTAAGCCACTCAAGGACAGATAGAAGACAAGAGCCAATTTCCCACTCCCCAACCTTGCACACTTGCTGTAGTATAAATCCAGAATGATACCATCTTATAGTGCACAGGGATCTCTATAATACAAGCTCATTAATGTAGTTCCCCTTCCCCTCGATATGGGACAGATGTGCACAACAAGCTGAGATTTTCCCCAGACACTTCACTCAAAATACGCTGGTTAAGATAAAGCATCAAACAAGTTTATTAACTGCAGAAAGATAGATTAAGTGATTATAAGTGATAACAAACAGATCAAAGCAGATTATTTAGCAAATAACCAAAACTCAGACTAAGCCTAACATACTAGATGGATAGAATTTGAATTAGCAATTTCTCACCCTAACTGATGGTACAAGCAGTCCCCCAAGTTTCCATACACAAGCTAGAAATCTCTTGATCCTGGGAGCAGCACTTCCCCCACATCCGTTTTTGTTTCTCAGGTGTTTCCAGAAGTTCTCTTGTGTGGAGAATGAGGCCAAGAGATGATGTCACACCCCACCTTATGTAGCTTTTCCATATGGTGGGAACCTTTTGTTCCAAACTCAGTTCCTAGTCCAGTTTGTGGAAAAATACAGGTACTAAAATGGAGTTTAGTGTCATGTGGTCTGGTCAGAGGCCCTGCTGAGTCATAGTAGCCATGACTCATAGGCTGGCTGAAACATTCACAGGAAGGCTAAGCTCTTCCACAGTCCATTGTCTTTGTTGAGCCATCAGCACTGTCTGGCTTCTTCATTGTTGTACCTGAAAGGCTCATTGTGGGTGTTACCCAGAGTAAGCACATTTGAAATACAGATACAGAGTCAATATCCATAACTTCAGATACGAACATGATATGTGCACACAAATAGGATAATCGTATTCAGCAAATCAGAACTTTTCCAGTGACACCACACATGATGCATCTTCTACAAAATAGATCATAATTATGTCCTAATCATGTTATAATCATACCACTATGATGAATATAGGGGTGTAGTGTCAGATAGGTCCTAATTTCAAGGCACAGGAGTTGGGAGTGGAACTTCCCCTCTTTGTGGAACAGGAAATAACCCTCCAGCCAGGGCTGGGACGACTTCCCAGACTCTCAGCGATGGAGCCTGAATCTACTGACATTTCATTAATTACCACCAACCCCAATCTTTGTGGCAACTGTAAACTTTATCAGTGATGATTTTGTACTCTCTTCTAAGTCATGGATAAGAATGTTAAATAGCACAGGGCCAAGAACCAATCCCTGCAGGAACCTGCTAGAAAGAAATCCACTCGATCATGGTTCCCCATTTACTATCAGAGTTTTTAATCTATTTAATGTATGCCGTGTTTATTTTGTATCATTCTAGTTTTTTTTAGTAAAAATATTGTGCTAATCAAGTCATGTCCCTTACGGAAGTTTAGGTATATTACATCAATACTATTAGCTGCAACCAAACTTTTGATCTCATCCAATAAGGATATCCCGTTAGTTTGATAGGCTCTGTTTTCTCTAAACCTTTGTTAATGGGCACTACAATTCTGACCTTCTAACTTCTATTCTTTATGATTGACTTCCCCTTTCTTCCATATATTTTATTTGGAGAGTGCTTGGATTCCTACCAGGGAGCCACTATCAGGGTCCAGAGACAGCCCCATCTCCTATATTAAGCTCTGGCTAGTAGCTATGTGATAAATGTGAAGACCCTGCTTCTGTCTGTCAGATGGGAGACACAAAGGTTCTCTCTTTCTACCCTCTGATGCCTCCTGGCTGCTGTAAGCAAGGTGGGGTGGGACTCTGTTAACATGTGCCTCCCGGAGCTTCCATTTCCCTGGTGCTGCTGTTCCGTGAATAGTGGGGTTGTGAGTGGGTCAGCAGGTACTGAGTATTGGACTCCTGCTCTTTCAGGGGCCGGTGACCTTCGAGGAGGTGGCTGTGTATTTCTCCAGGGAAGAGGGGACTCTGCTGGACCCCACTCAGAGAGCCCTCTACAGAGATGTCATGCAGGGGAACTATGAGACGATGGTCTTGCTGGGTAAGGATTCCTGTCCCTTCTGTTCTTGGAAGGGGAAATGAAGAGTGAAGGTTCATGCCACCCCCACAATGCCATCTGTACCCTGTCCTGTTTCAGCATCACCCCAATAGGCCAGTAACATACATACTACCAGAGACCCTCCTCTGCTGCAGAACACTTTGGGAACACAGCACAGGAGCAGCATCACGCAATGTCAAATATCTCCTCTTTACTCAAGTAAAACTGGGGTTAGGTCCAGCATAATGAACAGAAGCTTCCTACCCCCAGCCTTCTCTCAAACCCTGAGCCTTCTCTACCCAAACCAGAATGTGCTTGGGGTGTAACAAGCAGGCGGCTGGAGTCAGAGCTGCCAGTCCAGGGTTACTTATCATACAGACACTCAGTGCGTCCTTGAACGCTGGCTGGGAGTATCCAGACAGGGGAGCTCCAGCAGCAGAACACTGAATCTCACCCAGGATTACAGATGACACAACTCCTCGCTGATCTGGATTGCACCCCAGCATGTGAAAATGGCCTAGGTTGGTAGTGACATTTCTTGAGACATGGAGAGTCTTGCTCCCATATCACCAGGTGTAATAAAAATAACAGGAAAGGCCAAATATGGAAAACTGATTGTTCAGCTTGCTTTTGACCTGCATCATATTTTGCAATATATTCCAAATAAGGAAATTAACGTGCAACGTATGTGTCATTGTTTGTGGTTTTAAGCTGTAAAAGGCTTGTGTGATTTTTAGCTCAGGAACAGTATTCCAATAGCTGTCGCCCCCTGCGTGCTTGTAACCAAGAAAAGAGCCTCAGGCTGAGCTGATTCAAATATTAATCCTGTGGTCGTTTTCCACAACAGCCTCAATAGGTCCCTGTGATGGAATGTAAGGCTACATCTAGACTACCCACCGTATCGGCGGGTTAAAATCGATTGCTCGGGGATCGATATATGGCGTCTCATCTAGACGCCATATATCGATCCCCGAGCGCGCTTATATCGATTCCGGAACAACACCAACCCCAACGGAGTTGCTGATTTGACAGAGGGAGCCGCGGACATCGATCCAGCACGGTGAGGATGGGTGAGTAATCCGATCTTAGATATTCGACTTCAGTTACGTTATTCACGTAGCTGAATTTGCGTATCTAAGATCGATTTCCCCCCGTAGTGTAGACCAGCCCTTAATGTCTTCACACCTTCCCCCTGCAGGAGAATGGCTGTTTGACCAGCTGTTTGCCTTGCTGTCTCTGAGGAACTGGTCTGTGGGTGTTCCCCAGAACTGTAACTTTTTCAGTAATATCATACTGTAAAATCTCACAATTTTACATCCAGTGTTACTACACATTTTAACAGGAGGATAATATTCAGTAGGTTATGCGTTTTCTAATGATACCTCACAAGCCATTTTCCACTAGCAGGGTCTTCTCTGTTCACAGAATTTCTGATAGTTTGATGTCTGCTGGCACTGGATATCACTATTTTGGCATCTCTCTCTCTGTCTCAGTGAGCACCCGCTGTGGTTGTTGAAAGTCTGTGATGCGATCTATGGGATGCAACTGAACAGTGGGACCCCTGAGCCCTTTGTCCCACCACCTGGGCTCCCTCTCACACATGTGATGCTGAGACAAGCTGTGAATCTCTGGCAGATATTGCACTTACACAGACATCCGTAGGTAGGGACACAGCCAACTGAATTACATGAATGCTTCTGCAGCCACTCATAACACTAATGATAGAAAGTCGCCCCCCCTACAGCTCTGCAGCCTTGCACCCCTGGATCATACCACCTTGCCTTAATCAGAAGCCTGATCAGTGTGAGTTTATTACACAGGGTCCACCCCTCCCTCACTGTGAATAGTACATGAACCAGCCTTGTAATGGAGCTGAGATTTCCCAAGAACTTCAAGCAAAATACACCAGTTTAAGTAGAGCATAAAACAGATTTATTAACTACAGAAAGATGGAGTTTTAAGGATTATAAGTGGTAGGAATAAAAGATCAAAGTAAATTACCATGGAAATTAAAGATAAATTCACAATCTAAACTTTACACCTTATTACACTAGGGCGTAGTTCAGTTATGCACACAGGAAGGCTTAATGCTCGAGCTGCTGCACATGCTGGGCAGGCTTAAGGTCGGGCTCCCCATGGCAGGAGACAAGAAGACTCGGCCCCTGGAGGGGCAGGCTGGGGCTTCCTGGATCCCATTTGCTCACAGCCAGCGCCCTGCCCCCACTCCCAAGTCATCCATGGCGCCCCCAGGTCGGCCAGAATGGAGCAGCAGTTTTCACTGCACTACGTCCACTTATGGCTTACAGGCAACTCCCAGACTCACCACAGTCCACCATCTCGGCCAGAAAGGAGCCCACTCAGCCTCACCATTGCTGCTTTTCCTTCCCCCCAGAACCCCGCTTCTCCTGGGCTGCAAGTAGCCATCCCTGGGATGCCAACAGGCAGCCACAGGGGTCTGTCTCTCAGCAGCCAACCGCACCTCCATGGGTTCAGCCCTCAGAAGGGCAGGTGGGGGTTTCCTGGATCCCAGTTGCTCACAGACAGCCCAGCCTCCACCTCTAAAACCATCAGTCATGCCCCCAGGTTGGCCATAAAGGAGCCGCCATTCTCCACTTGGACTCAGCTTTGCTTGTTTTCCTTTCACCCAGAACCTCCCTTCTTCTCCTGGGCTGCAAGTAGCCACTCCTGGGAAGCCAAGAGGCAGGCACAGGATTCTACCTCCCAGCAGCCAACCACACCTCCCCAGGCTTTGCAGAATGAAGGGTGGTGCTCTACTAACCCCACTTAGCCGCACAGCTTCTTCCCTGCCTTCCTCAGCTCAACTTTCCTCTATTGCCCCATTCCTGCCTCACTTCCTCCTTTGGCCAGTCATGCAAAGGAGCCCAGCAGGAAGTGAGAGCCTCTATAGGCCAACCTCCAACAGCAGAGGTGGCCAAGCCACAAGCCTCCAAATGGTGACTGGCCTAACTACTCTAGGTTCTCCAGCCTGACACCAAGGTGCTTTCTCCACTGCTGTCAGCATCCTCTGTCATGCAGGGGTTGGAGTTATCCCAGGGACAGGCCAATAGGAGGAGTGCCCTTTCTGAATAACAAGGGGAATCTGGGAAAAGGAAGCCAGCATATTTCTGCCTGGTTTTGAACCAGGGACCTTTTGCGTATTAGGCAAATGTGATAACCACTACACTACAGCAACTCCACCTACTGGGTTGTTGCTCACTCTGGCACAGACTGATGGACAAATCTAGAGAATGTGGTGGTAGCCCCTCGATAGGTCAGCTGGCGGAGCAGAGGACTGGAGCCAGCACTCAGGAAGTCGTCCTTACCTCGCCCGTGTGACTCCAGCTTGAGGGAGAGCTTCTTTTTCTTCTCCTTGCTGACAAAGAGCAAGAGAAGAATGAAAGGTCAGGTGGGCCAACTCGGTGCAGAAGCCCATGCTGTCTTTTTCTGCTCCATAGCCTGAAATGAGGGACTCGTGGCAGTTAAAGGAACTGCTGCACTCTCAGAAAACATCCCGCCCGTGCATAAAGGAGGATAGAAGAGCCTGTTAGTCTAGCACGCTCCCAACTGAACTGTTTCAGCAGCTGCTAGGTTTCTTTTTGGCCTGTTACTTTTCTGTCTGGGATGTTGTTGTCAGCTGTGGCACAGAAAAAGGACGTCATTGCGAGCTGCCCATAAAGATAAGATTAACTTTTGCCTTCCTTGCTCGGCTTTACTTGCTTCCTCACCCTATTCCTGCCTTAGTTCCTGTGTTACCTGAAGGCAACGGGGGCCCAGCAGTACGAAGAGGAAGTTAGACAGCTAGACCCTGGTGGCAAAAGTTCTACCACCGCTTGCCACCCCACTCTCTTCTCCCAGCTTCACATATTGACCGCCAGGGACTTGGTGCCCAGCAGCGCAACGGAAGGCAGTGGACAGAGCCACCCTCACCTTGAAGCTCTGGCTCATTAAACCATATCTTCAGTCGCTGATGGCCAATGAGAGACCAACAGCGCTTGCTATTTTAGCACTTGAAAATGCCATTGGTTAGTCACTGGATCTCTTTAATGCTGTTACATAACAAATGAAAATAGAATCTCAGTGTGACATTCTGTACCTTTGGGGGAGTGTGCTGTAACCCCCATATTCCTCATTTTCATATAATCGTGATCTTATATACAGAGCATGCCTTGTAAGGTATCAGGGGAAAGGATATGATCTGCTGAAAGTCATTTCTCTACCCATAGATGTTTACCATTCATGCATATGAAGTTATGAGAATTGTGCAGTGTGGTTATCACTATGCTGTAAGGTGGGGGAGTCAGCCAAATATTAGCTCCCCAGTGACAACAGCAAGGAAAGTAACCAACACCCGGACAGGGTGTCAAACAACCCATCAACAGCCATTGTTCAGCAAGGGAGCTACAGTGCAATCACTTACCTGCAAGAGGACACCCCAGGGGAATTGCTCAGACTTGCTTGGAGAGACGCAGTGATGCTCACCTGACTCTGAAGGGGGAGCAAAGCCAAGAGGGAAGAAAGGATATGATAAAAGCAGAGACATTTGCCATGCTTTGTCTCTCTCGTCCACCTACATCTACAGACACCCCCACACCAAGCAACTGAAGCGCTGACGAAAGGGGAGAGCCTGGCTGAAAAGCCACCAGCCGGCCTGTGGTGAGAAGCATCTAAGTTTGTAAGGGCATTGAAAGGGTTAAGATCAGCTTAGAGTGCATTTTGCTTTTATTTCACAAAAACAACGAGGAGTCCGGTGACACCTTAAGAACTAACAGATTTATTTGGACACAAGCATTCGTGGGTAAAAAGCCCTCTTCTTCAGATGCATGGAGTGAAAATTGCAGATAGAGGCATAAATATATATTGGAACATGATGTAAAGGGAGTTACCATACAAGGGGAGAACCAGTGTTGAAGGCTAATTCAGTCAGGGTGGATGTGGCTCTCTCCAAGTAATTGACAGGGAGGTGTCAATACCAAGAGAGGGAAAATTGCTTTTGTAGTGAGCCAGTCACCCCCAGTCCCTCTTCAAGCTCAAATTAATGGTGTTAAGTTTGCAGATCAGTTGTTACTCTGCAATTTCTCTTTGAAGTCTGTTTTTGAAGTTTGTTGAATGGCTTCTTTTAAATGGCTACTTTGAATGGCTACGTTTAATTGTGTTATTGAATATGAACATGTAAACGTGTTATGGAAGTCCCATGTGGTCTAGTGGTTAGGATTCTTGGCTTTCACCCAGACAGCCTGGGTTCAGTTCCCCACACAGGAACAATGCAGAGCTTCTCCTTGGAGGGGAGACAGGAAACAAAAAGAATGGGAAGGATCCTGCCAGCAGCAGAGCTGGATAGAGTTGGGAGCAGTACTGGATTTGACATGGTGCCATAGTGCTAGGCCCAAGCTCTGAAGGGACCTGTAACAGTAACTTCCTCCCCTCTGCAGAAAGGGAGCCTCAGAGCAGCCTGGATTCAGTAGGGGAGCTGAGACCCCATAGGGCCCTGGGAGCTGTAGTTCCTTGACCAGCTCCCTGCCTTGGAGCAGAGAAGGAACATTTCCCAGCATTCCCTTGGCTGCTATCAACAGGAAAGGGAGGGGGGAAGCTGTGAGACTCCATGCGCTGCAGCTTGCTGTGGCTGGGGGGCTGGCTGGCTGCTAGAAGGGGGTGCCACCTGTGAATAGGGAAGAGGTGTGACCAAGGAGTAGAAGGCTTTCGGCCCAGGTAGCACCCTCAGAAGACTTCCCCAGACAGGCTTAGGGATGCTGGTGTGACCTCGCCTGGCAGCCCCCAAAGATGGAACTGGGTGGACTAACTGGACAGGGCCCCTCTCTATCTGAAGCTGGGCAAGGGAGGTATGTGGATCCCACCAGAAGGTAAAATGGTAAGTAAGTAAGGAAGGGGAGGCTCTACTGGACCTGGACAGCTTCAGATACAGGACAGGAGGATTTCCACTTCTGAGCCATGAAAATAGAAATTGACTTTTCCTTTCCAGATGTATCTAATATTCATAAAGGGAATCTAGCCCCTGCCTTCCAGATCTGAACACCTCAAAATCAGGAGTGCTCAAGCTCAATTTGGGCAGCTGTTATTTCATTTCTCCCAAATCAAATATGCTGATCCACTGTCATTTACTGTAGAAAAAGTAGGAGAAAATTGAGCAACAAACGTTGGGGTCTTCACAGTGCTAACGAGGGCTGGAATTGCTATTTTCAACAGCCATTACACTTTTTTTTTTTAGTTTTGTTTGTTTAAAAGGAAGACAGTGATATTGCACTGGCAATACCCCATAGAAACAAAGAATGGAACAAAAGAATAATAAAGGCACCTCAACTTTCCTCATTTATGTAGGACGGTCTTATTAGATGGATCCAGACATCTTCCAATCACAGAAGCTGATAATTGTTCCACTTTACTGCAGTTCTGTAACCATGCAGGAACCTAGAGGAGGAAAGTGCCTAACTCCAGAGTCTGCAGCTGCCTAGGGCCAGTGCTGAGGATTTAGAGTCCCTAGTGCTGCCCTTGCAAGGTTCAAGCATGCTCAGCCTTGGCATTGCCTCCGCTCCTGCGGCTAGTAGCTGCAGCTGTCTAAGGCTGGCCTCTGGCAGTTGCCCCATGGCTGTAGCTAGAGAAACTACAAGTGGCTCTATGACTCCTGGGGCCATTAAGCTAGAGCACCTAAAGACACTGGAGTTAACTTCAAGGAACAGAGGTCACCAGTAGGAAAGGAATGTCGGGGGAGCAGGGAAGGCGGGAGCAGGTCAGGCTTGCAGAGGGAGCTTCCAGCTGGTTGGGAGCATGTCCAAAGTAGAAAGGAAACAAGTATGGGGAGAGGTGGTGGTGACCAGGTAGCAGACTAGCACGTAGATGGGAGCAGAGGGAGAGACGCTGGTGTCTTCAGATTCCCAAGGGCTAAGTCCTCACTTTGGGGAAATGGTGTTTGCAGGTGGCTTGCTCACATGGCAGGATGGGGGCTGAGGGAGGGATCTGTCAGAACTGATCAGGTGTCTGCTGGCTTTAGGACTTTGAGCTGAGACTAGGACCACATGCAGCGACTGGTGACATGGGGGGTACTGGAGACATGGCTAGAGAAGGTCTGAATGAGGAAAGAGATAAATCTGTGGGGAGTTTCCTTGGTCACTATGAAAGTTCTGCTCACTGTGGACACTGGTAAACCCACATGGGTGTACAGCTCAATAAGAAAACCCGCGGGCTGAGGGAGCTGTGTATGGCAATGCATATAGTCATGGAGAGGTGTGTGATCAAAATGAAAAATGTCTCTGAGGTTCAGTACCGGGTATACGAAGGCACCAATGGCACTGCCCCACCAGGCCCACACTCGGAGCCCACAGTGACTATACTGGGGCCCACAAATATGTTTGGTGCCAGGGCCAACAAAAGGTTAATCCAGCCCTGACTGCCTGAGCACTATTTCAGCCTCACATTTTTGGGTGGAACTCCCACAGTGAGAGCTGCAGAGCACTCCCCCCGCAACACACACGCACACACTCGTCCTGGTGTTGGGAGGGGAACAGGAGAAAGGACAAAAGAAGAGATGAAGAGAAAGGAGGGAGGGACAGGTGGATGGAGGAAAAGGTGAAACACAAAGGACAAACCCTAATATCCCCATGATTCTAAGGGACAAAATCCCAGGTGTGGAATAAAATTCTGCCTCCTTAAGCTCATGTTTTCCATGCCTAGAATTCAACTCTCACCAGATGGATCAGACTGAACAGGTTTCACACCTCCAGGAGGCTCTTACCTTCTAAAGAGGGACGGCTGTTTTCTAGTAAAATCACTACAAGGGAAGGAGAAACTGGAAAGAGATTTCTCCTGGCGCTCACGTCCGTGAACCCGAATACTCTCTCAGTCCTCAGACAGAGACCTGGAGAAGGAGACTTGCTGAAGCAAAGCCACAGGGGTCTCTGAGGTTTCCCTAGCCTCTGGCCCCTGACTGATGTCAGGATCTCTCTGTGAGGTCACCACCTGCTCACCAATAGTCTTTGACCAATAGTGTGAGGTCCTGCAAAAGGCCTTTGTGATGTCACTGCCACACCCCGCCCTTGCTGTGCCAATGTCCTGCCCCGGCCAGGCACTTTGGAGCTTTGAGCTACTCCCTGTGGATCACCTCACTCAAGGAGCTTTTCTATAGAGCATCCTCAGATGTCTAAGCACACGAGTGCCATGGCAATGAAACTGACACACATGGCACCAAGATGAGATCATTAGTAGACTAACCTATAGGAGAAGGACACCCCAGCATTAGTAGGGGAGAAATCCCTACTGAACATGCATTACACCTAGCAGCCCCTGCGTGGGGTCGGGCAGGGGCTGCGGAGGGGGGAGACCTGGGAAAGGGATGGATGGAAAAATGTCTGTGCAGCCGGGACATGGCCAGGGGGCGAGGGGAGAAGAGCAGGTGACCCCTGAGGAGCGGGGAGAAAAAGGGAGGGCTGAGATCCCCTCGGAATTACCACTGCCCCCTCCGTGGAGACCCCCCTCCTCTCCTGTCCTGCCCCCTTTCTCCCTAGAGAGCAACAAGCAACATCCAGGCTGACACCCCCCTTCCCTCAAACCCCTGAGAAGTTCCCTGTTCCCCTCCCCCCCATTGTGCCCCATTTTCTCTCCCCTTTGCCAATGGCCAGTTCAGATCTCAGGTTTGGGGTGTTTCCCCCCATTTTCACCTGCAGTGATTTGTCCTTGTGTAGGTGGGAAATGGTTCCCCCGAGTGATTTCTGAACTGGGCAGAGGCTGGGGGGGGCCTGAGACAGGGACACCTCTGGGCTGGGCTGGGGGGGCCACTCTCTGCTGGCAACAGGGCGTGGGAAGGGCCAGTAAGGGGAGGGGGGAGCAAGTGTCCCCCATAGAGAGGGTCCAGCCCCAGGCTGCTACCAGTAGCACATTCCTATCCTGGCCGGGGGGGGGGCGCTTTCTCCAGCTGGGACCTGCCCCCTAGGCAGCCCCAGGCTCTGACCGCACCAGCCCCGCCTGGAGCCCCCAGTGAGTGAGAGACCCCGGAGGGGGAGGGGGAGGGAGCACTGGGCCCTGACAGGAAAGTGACTCTCTCCCCTCAGATCTTGGTGTTTTCCTCTCATGTTATCAAATATGCAGTTTGTGACACAATTTCTTTGCAAATCTCAAAGATTCAAATAAAATAACCTAAACATTTGCCCCACTTCTCTCTAGTTGTCTATTTCTAATTGAATGTGCCCTGAGATTTTCCTGTCTCTAATTCTAAAATAATAAGAAAATCTCAGATTTACACCTTTTCTCAGATTATTGAACACAAAATGTTTGCAAATGTTGCCCATTTCCTCTTTATTCATTTATCAAGTATTCATGTGAAACACTCAGATTTTACCTCCTATCAACAACTGATATAAAATCCCTCTGATTTTCCACTTTCCTCTCTATAATTTGCAAAATGGATCCAAAATCTCTGATTTCCACCCTTTGTCTTTCATTTCTGAACACTGATCTGAAAGCTCAGGTTTTCCCTCTGTGTCATTATCAAATGTCAATTAACAATCCTCTCAAGTTTTGTGCTGTTCCTTATGTTTCTAAATCCCAAAAACTTCTTCCTTCGGGGGAACCTGTTGCCCTGAGTCGCTCTCCATTCTGGATGTTGCAGGGGATTAAATTTCCCAGTGATTGTCTTTCCCCTCTCCTTTGAGGATCATTTGTCCCTCTTTTAGCTCTGTTAGATATTTGCCAAAGAAAGAGACCAGCCTGATATTTAATACACATACAAAGCCAGAGGCCTCCCCTGTTTGGGGATCAGTGGTTCGCAGCTGGTAGTGGGAGAGTTGGCTGGCCCCTTTTCTTTTCTCCAGCTGGCACAGGATGAGGGGGTCACTCTGAGTGCAGCATGTCTTGAGAAGTATCCCAAACCACAAGACAAATGTCTCTGTGAAGGGTTGCTTCCCACAGTGCTAAGATGTAGCCACCTCTGGCAGGATCCATGGTGGCTACTATTTGCTAGTGACAGGCCACGGAAATTTCTTACCTATTTTGCCCCTCCATGCCAGGCCTGCACAACATACGGCCCACGGGCAACGTGCGGCCCGTGAAGTCTCACTGTGGCGTCCCGCAGCCGGGAATCAAAGGGATCTTGGGCCTGCCCGTAGCCGCGGGGAATCACAAACCCCTTTAAAGTTCAGCCGCGGCCGGATTCAAAAGGTTCTGAGCTGCCCGCAGCCGCAGGGAGCCCAGAGCTCTTTAAATCTCAGCCGCGGCCAGGATTTATAGGGCTCTGGGCAGGCGGGCGGGGAGCTCAGAGCTCTTTAAATCCCAGCCACCAGGGCCGGCTTTAGGCCAATTTAACCAATTCCCTTGAATCGGCCTCGCTCCTAAGAGGACCCCGCACCCAAGCCCCAGTACCAGCAAAAGCCAGTGCGCTGTACCAGGGTGGCCCAGTTTCCCCAGGGGGCAATTTAAAAGGCCTGGGGCTCCCAGCAGGGGCTGGAAGCCCAGGCCCTTTAAATTGCCACTAGAGCCCTGCTGCTGGAGCCCTGGGGTATGGCTGCGGGGCTCTGGGGGCTATTTAAAAAGTCTAGGACTCCCATTGCTTCTACCTCCCCGGCCCTTTAAATAGCCACTGGAGCCCCGCCGCTTCCCCAGGGTTCCCGCGGCTATTTACAGAGCTGGGGCAGTGGAAGCAGGGGCGCCCCGGGCCCTTGAAGTAGCCCCCAAGCCCCAGGCTGCTGCTGCTGCTACCCTAGTGGGAGAGGGGGGAGGAGGAGGAGGAGAAGGAGGCACTCACCATAGAGGATGGGCTGTACCCCCTGTACCTGCACCCCCTGCCCTGCCTGCAGCCAGCCTGTCCCCAGCCAGCCACCTGCTGCACCCCCTTGCCCGCACCAGCCCACGCACCTCCTGCACCTGCTTGCACCAGTTCCTGCCTGCAGCCTGCCCATCTCCAGCCAGCCCCACACCACCTGCCTTGCCTTCAGCCCTGCACCAACCCCTGTCTCCAGCCAGCCCTGCACCCCCTTCCCTGTCTCCAGCCAGCCCCTGCCACACTGCCTGCCCTGCCCGCACCAGCCCTGCACCCCCTGCCCTGTCTCCAGCCAACCCCTGCCATACTGCCTTGCCCTGCCCGCACCAGCCCTGCACCCCCTGCCCTGTCTCCAGCCAACCCCGTACCCCCTGCCTTGCCTTCAGCCCTGCACCACCCGTCTCCAGCCAAACCCCTGCCGCACCCCGCTGCCTGAAGCCAGCCAGTCCCGCACTCCTTTGTCTCCAGCCCTGCCAACCCATGCCGCACCCTCCCTGTGGCCCTGCCTGAAGCCAGCCAGCCCACCCCACACCTCTTGGTCTCCAGCCTGCCCCACACCCCTTGCCCAGCCTGCAGCCAGACCCTACCTCTCGCATCCTCCCCCTCCCCCACCTCCAGCCAGCCCCATGTTCACTGGTGCCCTGCAGTTCCGAGGGAAGTAACCCTGCACACCTGCTTCAATGAGATGGGCAGGGAGCAGCTGGGACCCACACATGTGCACCCTAGCACACCCTAAGGGTAGTGGCAGAGCTCATTTCTAGTTCAGACCCATCTTTTTAAAAAGAACTTTTAGGTAGGGTTAACATACATCTGTACTTTCCCGGACATGTCAGGCTTTTTGGTTCTTAAATCGCCATCTGGGAGGAAAATACGGACGTATGGGTAACCCTACTGGTACAAAAATACATACTGTGGCAGAACTTTTTTATAGGGAACCGGTTGTTAAGAACTGAAAGGCTTTTTTTTTCCCCAGTCATCCCTGCGGGGCCCGCACTTCCTAAAGCCGGCCTGCCAGCCACGGCCGGGATTCAAAGGGCTCTGGGCTGCTCGCAGAGATTCCCGGCCGCAGCTGAGGTTTAAAGGTCCTCAGGGCTCCCCACCGCCACGGGCAGCCCAGAGCCCTTTGAATCCCGGCAGCAGCTGAGATTTAAAGGGCTCAGGGATCCCTGTGGCTGCAGGCAGCACAGAGCCCTTTGAATCCTGGCGGCAGCTCCAGGGGATGGAGTGAGGCTGGGATTTCAAGGGCTCAGGCTCCCCTCAGCAGCAGGAGCTCTGGGACCTTTAAATCCCTGCCCCAGCCCTGAAAAGCTCCGGGTTCCCCCAGTCGTCAGAGCCCCAGGCCCTTTAATTTGACCCTGAGGGCTCCCAGCCACCTCTTTGGCTGGGAGTCCCTGGTTGATTTAACATCAAGTAACACCTCCCCACCACCAACCTTCCTTTTTGACCCACAGCTGTTTTGGTGGGGCGGCGCTGGGGAAGGAGGGTTTGTTTCTGCAGGCTGGGCGGGGTGTTTCCCGCCAGGCTGGGAGGTCCTGAGTGGGGGGTGTTTCCGCAGGGCCGGGGGGTTTCGGTCCTCAGCTGTTTTCTTTGGAGTATTGTGGCCCTCGCTGTTTTACTCAAGTACTGTACAGGAACTTTTCAGGGGGATTAAGGCAAAATGCCACATTTATTAGTAATACAGGTATCAATTAATACTCTATGATATGCACATGAGATATATATCACAGTCATGCATTCACGCACACACACAGACATAAACACACTCCGTCTTGCTGTTGTTACCAACTAGTTGCTCCCCTTAACTGCACTGGCCAGGTGAGTTAGATGGGGAGGGGTGGAGCCGGGCTTCTACCGATCCAAATCGATGGTCCGATGGTGACAAGACGAGATCCGGGGTCCTTCTGCAAGACACCTCGCATTTATAGCAGCTTCCCTCTTATGCAAATCTAGACCAGATTCAAAATCTGGGTCTGCGTCCGTTGGTCTTTGTGCTGCTTTTCTCTGGGTGTTGTCCCAATGCTGCTCAAAGAGGGTGTTTTCTAAAGAAGGTGCTTGCTTCTAATCCCTGAGGCCATCAATATGTCTGCTCTTCTTTATTGGGCCCACTTGACAAGTTGTATTGTCCTTTGCTCTGGCTCCCATTCCCTCTTCAACTGTTGTAGCTGTCTGGAGGTGGGTGTCTTCCAAGCCTCACTCATTCACACCTCATTCAGTCAATAGAGCAATTGATTACAGAGTGCGGGGGAAGATCTTATTCTACTTCTAGCAAAAAGGCACATGTTTTCTTTTACTTTAACTATACTATCCTTAGGGGCTATAACATTTGATACAAAGTTTTCTACCAATTCTCTATATAGGGATCTAATACAAAGTTGTATGAAATAGAGAAGGCACAATGCCAAGTCATATGAATTACAAAATAACATCATGCCGGATGCAATGTCATAAAGATAAAGATACTTAATACAAAATAACACAATGCAACGTTATAAAGATTTATAGAGATAGTTAATACAGAGATTTCTCTACAATCACCACTTTACGAGTTGTGCAGGCCTGCTGACGGCATTCGTGGGGCTTCTTGCTCGTGTGGATTCTCTGATGCTGAATAAGGTGAGAGCTGCGATTGAAGGTTTTCCGCACTCACTGCATTCATAGGACCCCTCCTGTGTGTGGATTCTCTGATGCCGAATAAGGTGTGAGCTGCGACTGAAAGTTTTCCCGCACTCACTGCATTCAGGAGGGAGAGGATAGCTCAGTGGTTTGAGCATTGGCCTACTAAACCCAGGGTTGTAAGTTCAATCCTTGAGGGAACCATTTGGGAATTGGTCCTGCTTTGAGCCAGGGGTTGGACTAGATGATCTCTTGAGGTCCTTTCCAATCCTTATAAGCTAGGATTCTATGATAGGAGCTCTTCCCTGTGTGGATTCTCTGATGCCCAATAAGGTGCGAGCTGCGACTGAAAGTTTTCCCGCACTCATTGCATTCACAGGGCCCTCTCCCCTGTGTGGATTCTCTGATGTTGAGAAAGGCCTGATCTGTAAGTGAAGTTTTTCCCACACTCAGCACATGTATTTTTTTTGCTTTTCCCTGCAGATTTCCTGCTGTATTCTGGTTTCCTTAAGGCCCTTCTGAGTTCCCTGACAGGAAATAAATTTATCCATTTTCTCCCCTGGCTGGTTTCCCTGCTCTTTTCTGGTCTGTGCTGAACCTCACACGTCATTGCATCACCTGCTGTGATAGAGACAGAAACCTCAAACAGGGATGGAAAGGGGAAGGCCAAACCAAAACAAGTGCTGGAGAGAGGACAAATAAAAATCAGGAACTCAGCTCCCCACAACAGGAGAGAGGAGGGGATCAATTCAGCCTTCACATCCCATCCAACTTCACAGGGGGAAGGGAGAAAGCTACTGCCCGGTGTCTGCTAGCATCTATAGGAAGCCTTGAGCTATATTTACCCTGCGGATGCGACCCCTGCTATGGACAATAATGAACTGAGAGACTTCCCAGAGCTTTGTAGGGCATCCTAGATGTTTCCTTCAGGCACTTACAGATTCTGAGTTGGTTTAATGTTTCCTCATCTGTGCGGGGAGATCTCAGGATCTCTCTTTCCTCTGAACCCTGGAGCTCTGGGACCCATGGCTCTTCCCCTTGTTCCAGCTGGGAGATCATATCACGTTGGAAAACCAGAAACTCCGCTCAGATGAAAGAAAACAAAGGAGTTCAGTTGATTTCATACAACTTGATCATCAAAAACATTCTGTTAATTTATCTTCAGTGCTTAGTGTGACCTAGTGTGCCTGGGGCAGTCCTCACTGAAAATGCCAAGGTCAGAGCAGGCTGAAAAAGGGAGAGCAGATGCTCCCCATACTGGTGGTTAACACTGAAGTTAAACTCACTGACCAGTCACAAACTGTGCTTCTGATCCCACACACTGGTTAACGAGACTCTGAAAAAAGAAATCACACGGCCCCCTTTATTGCATGACAGTTCTCTGACTCCTAATCAGCAACTAGGTCCCGTACAGTGAGAGGTTATTTAAAAACTCTGCTCACTGTGATACAGCATGGCCAGAGGGCAGCAGGAGAGTGATCCTAATTGGATCCAGGAAGTGGGTGGGTAGAAGGTTAGCCACATTACCCAGGTTTGGATCTCATCCAAAATACCATGCTGCCAGCCAATCCTTTAGCAATTAAACTAAATGTTTAGAAGAAAGAACAAATGAAAGAATGAAGTTAAATTCCATCCTTCCAGACAATTCTTTAGCATCTAAACTAAAGGTTTAAAAGAAAGAAAGACAGAAAGAATTTAAATGGAAAAGCAGTCAGATACATTCCAAAATGGATATATCAGGTTCTTAGCAGTATTGGTGAGTTGCTGGCTTGAAAGTCTGTCTGGAACGCATCCACAGCTTGGATGGGTCATTCAGTCCTTTGTTCCAGGGTTCAGTTTGTAGAGAAGTTTGCTCCAGAGGTAGGAAGGGGGATTGAAGACAAGATGGAGATGATGCAGCTGCGCTTATATTCCTTTTGCCATGTGGCTTGTACTTCCTGTGTCCCAAACACAGCTTCACAGCACATGGCATGGAAAAGCTTTGGAGGTTTCATTACACAGGCAAACCCCGGCATGTCTTGCTGACTCAATAGGTGTATCCCCTTGGTCCATAGGTTCATTGTACAGCTGATGACCCTCAATGGGCCATCAAACATGCTAGGCAATGTTGATGCCAATAGGTCTGGGGGTGTCACCCAGAAAAAACTGCACAAGTCTGGAAATACAGATATACCTTACATATCTGTAACTCACAATACAAAGGTGATAGAAACATAGAAACAAAATTATCATACTTGGCAAATCATAACATTTTCACTGACACTTTACATGGCATACCTAGCATGATTCATTGCAATTTATCAGATTATATTATTTTATTATTAATACCAAAGTGTCTCACAATTTCATGCAGTCTCACACTTGCTAAACTAGTGAATTCCCAGGACCAGTTCCCCAGGTCCTTGAAGATGCCAAACATTGTGCTTATGAGGGATTGAAATACCCACATATCTGCTGGGAACACACACACAGACACTGTGTCAATCTGTACCCCTGTGTTCACTCTTCTAGAAAATTATGATCAATTTTGTACCCAGTATGGCTTGTGAGGTATCATTAGAAAACACATAACCTACTGAATATTATCCTCCTGTTAAAATGTGTAGTAACACTGTATGTAAAATTGTGAGATTTTACAGTATGATATTACTGAAAAAGTTACAGTTCTGGGGAACACCCACAGACCAGTTCCTCAGAGACAGCAAGGCAAACAGCTGGTCAAACAGCCATTCTCCTGCAGGGGGAAGGTGTGAAGACATTAAGGGCTGGTCTACACTACGGGGGGAAAATCGATCTTAGATACGCAAATTCAGCTACGTGAATAACGTAACTGAAGTCGAATATCTAAGATCGGATTACTCACCCATCCTCACCATGCGGGATCGATGTCCGCAGGCTTCCCCTGTCAAATCAGCAACTCCGTTGGGGTTGGTGTTTGTTCCGGAATCGATATAAGCGCGCTCGGGGATCGATATATGGCGTCTAGATGAGACGCCATATATCGATCCCCGAGCAATCGATTTTAACCCGCCGATACGGTGGGTAGTCTAGATGTAGCCTTACATTCCATCACAGGGACCTATTGAGGCTGTTGTGGAAAACGACCACAAGGATTAATATTTGAATCAGCTCAGCCTGAGCTCTTTTCTTGGTTACAAAGCACGCAGGGGGCGACAGCTATTGGAATACTGTTCCTGAGCTAAAAATCACACAAGCCTTTTACAGTTTAAAACCACAAACAATGACACAGTACGTTGCACGTTTAATTTCCTTATTTGGAATATATTGCAAAATATGATGCGGTCAAAAGCAAGCTGAACAATCAGTTTTCCATATTTGGCCTTTCCTGTTATTTTTATTACACCTGGTGATATGGGAGCAAGACTCTCCATGTCTCAAGAATGTCACTACCAACCTAGGCCATTTTCCACATGCTGGGGTGCATCCAGATCGGCGAGAGTTGTGGTCCATCTGTATCCTGGTGAGATTCAGTGTTCTGCTGCTGGAGCTCCCCTGTCCTGGATACTCCCAGCCAGCGTTCAAGGACGCACTGAGTGTCTGTATGATAAGTAACCCTGGACCTGGCAGCTCTGACTCCAGCCGCCTGCTTGTTACACCCCAAGCACATTCTGGTTTGGGTAGAGAAGGCTCAGGGTTTGAGAGAAGGCTGGGGGTAGGAAGCTTCTGTTCATTATGCTGGCCTAACCCCAGTTTTACTTGAGTAAAGAGGAGGATATTTGAACATTGTGTGATGCTGCTCCTGTGCTCTGTTCCCAAAGTGGTTCTGCAGCAGAGAGGGTCTCTAGTAGTAGTGTATGTTACGCTGGCCTATTGGGGTGATGCTGAAACAGGACAGGGTACAGATGCATTGTGGGGGTGGCATGAACCTTCACTCTTCATTTCCCCTTCCAAGAACAGAAGGGACAGGAATCCTTACCCAGCAAGACCATCGTCTCAATAGTTTCCCCTGCATGACATCTCTGTAGAGGCTCTCTGAGTGGGGTCCAGCAGAGTCCCCTCTTCCCTGGAGAAATACACAGCCACCTCCTCGAAGGTCACCGGCCCCTGAAAGAGCAGGAGTCCAATACTCAGTACCTGCTGACCCACTCACAACCCCCACTATTCACGGAACAGCAGCACCAGGGAAATGGAAGCTCCGGGAGGCACATGTTAACAGAGTCCCAACCCACCTTGCTTACAGCAGCCAGGATGCATCAGAGGGTAGAAAGAGAGAACCTTTGTGTCTCCATCTGACAGACAGAAGTAGGGTCTTCACATTTATCACATAGCTACTAGCCAGAGCTTAATATAGGAGATGGGGCTGTCTCTGGACCCTGATAGTGGCTCCCTGGTAGGAATCCAAGCACTCTCCAAATAAAATATATGGAAAGAAAGGGGAAGTCAATCATAAAGAATAGAAGTTAGAAGGTCAGAATTGTAGTGCCCATTAACAAAGGTTTAGAGAAAATAGAGCCTATCAAACTAACGGGATATCCTTATTGGATGAGATCAAAAGTTTGGTTGCAGCTAATAGTATTGATGTAATATACCTAAACTTCCGTAAGGGACATGACTTGATTAGCACAATATTTTTACTAAAAAAAACTAGAAATATACAAAATAAACACGGCATACATTAAATAGATTAAAAACTCTGATAGTAAATGGGGAACCATGATCGAGTGGATTTCTTTCTAGCAGGTTCCTGCAGGGATTGGTTCTTGGCCCTGTGCTATTTAACATTCTTATCCATGACTTAGAAGAGAGTACAAAATCATCACTGATAAAGTTTACAGTTGCCACAAAGATTGGGGTTGGTGGTAATTAATGAAATGTCAGTAGATTCAGGCTCCATCGCTGAGAGTCTGGGAAGTTGTCCCAGCCCTGGCTGGAGGGTTATTTCCTGTTCCACAAAGAGGGGAAGTTCCATTCCCAACTCCTGTGCCTTGAAATTAGGACCTATCTGACACTACACCCCCATAGGATTCATCATAGTGGTATGATTATAATATGATTAGGACATAATTATGATCTATTTTGTAGAAGATGCATCATGTGTGGTGTCACTGGAAAAGTTCTGAATTTGCTGATATATGATTATCCTAT